>NW_019943229.1:180073-211385 GCF_002910315.2 Salvelinus sp. IW2-2015 | reverse complement strand
TTTGGTCCCCTCATCATGTGGCTGACCTGACATACTATGCTGTTCCCTCTGCAGTCAGTTGGCTAGGCCTGACTATTACTATCGCTGCCCTCTTGCGATCAGTTGGCTGAGGCTGACAGTACTATGTTGCCGTCTGCATCATTGGCTGAGTCTGACAGTACCTATGTTGTCCTCTGCATCCAGTTGCTGAGGTCTGACAGTACGATTTGTCCCTCTGCATCAGTTGGCTGAGGCCGACAATACTATGCTGTTCCCTCTGCATCAGTTGGGCTGAGGCGCCTGACAGTACTATGCTTGTCCCTCTGCATCAGTTGGCTAGCCGACAATACTATGCTGTCTCTGCATCAGTTGGCTGAGAGCCTACAGTACTATGCTTCCCTCTGCATCAGTTGGCTGAGGCCTGACGAAGTACTATGCTGTCCCTCTGCATCAGTGGCGAGCCTGACAGTACTATTGCTGTCCCTCTGCATCAGTTTGCTGAGCCTGACAGACTATGCTGTCCCTCGTGCATCATGTGCTGAGGTTCTGACAGTACTATTGCTGTCCTCTGCGATCAGTTGGCGAGGCCTTCAGTTCAGTTACTATGCTGGTCCCTCTCGCATCCGTTGCTGAGGTCTGACAGGTAACTATATTGTCCCTCTGCATCAGTTGGCTAGGCCTTGACAGTTACTATGCTGTCCTCTGCATCAGTGGCTGAGCCTGACAGTACTATGTGTCCCTCTCATCAGTTGGTGAGGGCCTGACAGTACTATGCTGGTCCCTCTGCATCAGTTGGCTAGCCTGACCAGTACTATGCTGTCCCTCTGCATCAGTTGCTGAGGCCTGACAGTCTATGTTGTCCCTCTGCATCAGTGGCTGAGGCTGACAGTACTATGCTGTCCCCTCTGCATTCAGTTGGCTGTGAGGTCTGTTATGTACATATGCTGTTCCCTCTGCATCAGCTGCTGAGGCCGTTGACAGTACTATTGCTCCCTCTGCAATCAGTTTGGCTAAGGCCTACAGTACTATGCTGTTCCCTCTGCATCAGTTGGTTGAGGCCTGACCAGTACGTATGTTGTCCCTCTGATCAGTGGCTGAGCCTGACAGTACTATGCTGTCCCTCTGCATCCGTTGGGCTGAGCCTGTCATGTCAGACTATGCCTGTCCTCTGCATCCCGTTGCTGAGCCTGTCATGTCAGAACTATGCTGTCCCTCTGCATCAGGTTGCTGTAGGGCCTGTATGTCAGTACTACTGCTGTCCCGTCTGCATCAGTGGCTGAGCCTTTACAGTACTATCGGCTTCCCTTTCTGCATCACGTTGCTTGAGCCTGACAGTACACGATGCTGTCCCTCTGCATCAGTGGCTGAGCCTGACAGTACTATGCTGTCCTCTGATTCAGGTGGCTGAGACTGACAGTACTATCTGTCCCTCTGCATCAGTTGCTGAGGCGACAGTTACTATGCTGTCCCTCTCTGCATCAGTGCTGTAGCTCTTGTCATGTCGTACGTATGCTGTCCCTCCTGCATCAGTGGCTGGGCGCTGACAGTAACTCTGTTGTCCCTCCTGCATCAGTTGGCTGAGACCTGTCAGTGTCGAAGTACTTGCTGTCCCTCTGCATCAGTTGCTGAGCCGTCCATACTATGTTGTCCCTCTGCATCATGGTGCTGAGGTCGTCTAGTACTATTGTCTGTCCCTTCTGCAATCAGCTTGGCTGAGCGCCTGACCAGTACTATGTTTGCCCTACTCATCAGTTGCTGAGGCCTGACCAGTACTATGCTGTCCCTCGCATCAGTGTCTGAGGTCGTGACAGATTACTATTGTTGCCCTCTCATCAGTTGGCTGAGCTGACAATACTATGTTTCCATCTGCATCAAGTTGGGCGGAAGGCTGACAGTACTATTTGTCCCTCTGCATTCAGTTTGGCTGAGCCTGACAGACTATGCTGTCCCATCGTGCATCAGTTGGCTGAGGCCCTGACAGTACTATGCTGTCCCTTGCATAAGTTGGCTGAGGCTGACAGCTACTATTCTGTCCCTCTGATCGTGGCTGAGGCCTGACAGTACTATGCTGTCCCTCTGCATCAGTGCTTGAGGCCTGACAGTACTTCATGTTTCCCTCTGCATCAGTGCTGAGGCCTGACGAAGTACTATGACTGTCCTCTGCATTCAGTTGGCTGAGCCTGACAGTACTATGTTGTCCCTCTGCAATCCGGTTGCTGAGGCCTGTCATGTATACTATGTTGGTCCCTCGCATCCGTTGGCTGAGCCTGACAGTACTATGCGTCCCTCTGCATCGCGTTGGCTGAGCCTGACAGTACTAGTGCTTGTCCCTTGCATCAGTGGCTGAGGCCTGACATACTATGCTGTCCCTCTGCATCAGTTGCTGAGGCCTACAGTACTATGCTTGGCCCTCTGCACAGTGTCTGAGCTGCCTGACAGTCTATGCTTCCCTCTGCATCAGTTGGCTGAGGCCTGACAAGTACTCTGTGTCCCTCTGGCATCAGTTGGCTTGGAGGCCCATGTCATGTCCAGTACTATGCTGTCCCTCTGCACAGTTGGCTTGAGCCTGACATTACTATGCCTGGTCCCTCTGCATCAGTTGGTGAGGCCTGAGACGATACTATGCGTTTCCCTCTGCATCAGTTGGCTGAGGCCTGACAGATACCTATGCTGTCCCTCTGCAGTCAGTTGGCTGAGCCTACAGTACTATTTGCTGTCCCTCTGCATCAAGTTGGCTGAGGCCTGACATACTATGTTGTCCCTCTGCATCAGTTGGCTGAGCCTGACAGACTATTGTCCCTCTGCAATCAGTTGGCTTTGAGGTCTGTCAGTACTATGTTGTCCCTCCTCATCCAGTTGGCCTGAGCCTTACAGTACATGCTGTTCCCTCTGCATCATGGCTGAGGCCTGACAGTACTATGCTGTCCCTCTGCTCAGTTGGCTGAGGTCTGTCATACTGTTGTCTCTCTTGCATCAGTTGCTGAGGCCTGACTACTATGCTGTCCCTCTGAATCAGTTGCTGAGGCCTGTCAGTACTATGTTGTCCCTCTGCAGATCAGTTGGCGGAGGTCTGACAGTACTTAATGTTGTCCTTCTCGCTCAGTTGCTGAGGTCTGACAGTACTATGCTGTCCCTCTGCCATCAGATTGGCTGAGAAAAGTCGGAGGAACCATAGACCAGACTCTCTTGTCCCCTCTGGCATTCAGTTGTGCTTGAGGTCTGTCAGATACTCTGTTCCCTGCTGCATCAGTCGCCTAGGTTCTGTTCCAGTACTAATGTGTGTCCCTTGCAATCAGTTGGCTGAGGCCTGTGACAGTACTATGTTGTCCTCTTGCATCAGTTGGCTGAGGTCTGTCTATAATATGTGTGTCCCTCACAGTTGCTGAGGCCTGACAGTACGTCATCTGTCCCTCTTGCATGCAGTTGGCTTGAGGCCTGACACAGTTACATATCCTGTCCCTCTGCATGCAGTTGGCTGAGAGGCCTGACGAGTACATTGCTGTCCCTCTTCATCAGTTGGCTGAATGCCTGACAGTACTATGCTGTCCCTCTTCAATCAGTATGCTAGTGTCTGACAGCACTATGTTGTCCCTCTGCATCAGTTGGCGAGGTCTATACCAGTACTATTGTTGTCCCTCTGCATCAGTTGGGCTGAGGTCTGTCAGTACTAGGTTGTCCCTCTGCCTCAGTTGGCTGAGGTTCTGCTCAGACTATGCATTTGTCCTCTGCATCAGTTGGCTGAAGTGGTCCTGATGTACTCTGTTGTCACACTACAACATAACATTCCATGCTCCACACAGTCACAACTGCTTGCTACCAGACTTTATTATATTGTTTCAGTTTCTTACACGGTCCCCCCTTTCCCAAAAAACGTGTCAATATTGGTACTAAAATGTGGTCTTTTCCTGTTATCGAAATTTATTCTATTCTACTAGAGCCATTTACTTTTGGCTTATTGCTTATATTTATGATGTCTTATTGTTGCATTGTGGAGAAGGAACCTGCAGTAAGCATTTGGTTGGACTGTCTACCAGTGCTATCCTGTACATACGATAGTTTACAACTGCTTTGTCTGAAACAACAAAGTGCCCAGTAGACTATATGACTGTGACCCTGTGTTTCCTCTGTTCAGCTCACCTCCAGAAGCTGATGCTGACAAGAAGTGTCCTGCCCAAAGAAAGCAGAGATGAGAGAAGTCGTCACTCAGAGGTTAGGAATGGTGGACGGGTTAGAGAACATACGGCCAGATATACTAGAATAAGATATCAGGACATTTACCTTCAGCGATCCCAGAGCTGCCATAAATGAGCTCAAAAGTTATTGTCTTATTGAACACGTGACTGACCGGATGTTTCCATGGGTCTCCAGATGGACACTACACCCAACAGGAGTTGACTGACTCTTTGTGAAATACAGTGTCAAGTCCCCCACCACCAGGAAATGACGTATTCGGCCCCTCATCTCTTCAAGCCTGAATGTTCCAGACTCTATCGGACCAGGGGAAACATGACAGGTAATGAAGTCATTACTCACTCTTTACCCAGATGTTGGTTGTACAGGGTGGAGATTACTTAGGTTTCCAATGTGCCATTGGTTAGTTTTGCCTTTGAACAGAGTTCCAATTACCTCACTATTGTGGACAGTACGCGTGTTTTACTGAGTGTGTCCGACTGTGTTGTGGACCCAGTACCGGGTGTTACTGAGTGGTCTGACGTGTTGGTGGACCAGCTACCGGTGTTTACTGAGTGTCGTCTGGCGTGTTGTGAACCTAGTACCGGTTTTACTGAGTGTGTCGGCTGTTTTGTGACCAGTACCGTGTTTTGACTGAAGTGTGTCTAGGCCTGTGTTGATGACAACAATACCGGTGTTTACCTGAGTGTGTCTGGCTGTGTGTGACCCAGTACCGGTGTTTTACTGAGTGTGTCTGCTTTCTTTGTGACAGTACCGGTGTTTTACTGAGTGTGTCTGGCTGTGTGTGGACCAGTTACCGAGTGTTACTTGAGTAATGTCTGCTGTGTTGTGGACCAGTACCGGTGTTTTACTGAGTGATGGCTGCTTGTGTCGCAGTACTTAAAGGGCCGAAACTTCTCAGGGAATCTTCCTCAACTTCACAGACGTCTTAGTCTGAGAATGTCAACCGAGGGAAGTCTTCCACATTACCTTGCTGCTCAGACGGCAACTCCTTCACGAAACTGAATCTCACCACGCTCAATGCCGAAACTACACTCTCGATGATCAGAGTGCAGTTCATCTGAGATAGCTGTGTTAGTTTACGGCAGTCTTGTAGTCTATGCAGTGTGTTCTATGACGTCTGTGGTTTAGTTCATCTACCTGTCAGAGTACTGTGGTGTTAAGTACTTCAGTCTGCTGCTAAGTTCACGTAACAGTCTGTGGTCGTTAGTTTCTACCTACAAGTGTAGCTGTAGTCTGCTTCAGCTGTGTGTTAGAATCTACTCTACCTGTCGAAAGCCTCGTGTTGGTCTACACGTGTCCTTTTTTCGACAATGTAGTATGTTACCGTTCCTACCCCTGTACAAGATGCTGTGTGTTAGTTTCTCTGCACTTCCTGACAGTAGTCTTCCCAGTCTTGTGATGTTAAGGAAATCTATACAAGAAGCATTGAATTGATAGAACATAATATGAGTCTGCCTGGTGCAGTCAGATAGTAGTTCACTCCATGGCTGAGGATTGAGCACTTGTCGGAGCCCGACTGAGAAGTTCCACGCCAAGTTCCCAACGGGCTAACCTGGAGACACATCCTGATAAACCCCTCCAAGCCTCAGACCAGCGCGCTCGAGATCTGCATCACGTCTATGTGGCACTGGGGGAATGCTGTGTGAGCAGGGTAGGATGCTATAGCAGTAGCTTCATAAGGAAAAGTAAACCAAGATACCCCCGAGTCATATTATAACTTTGTCTCTCTCAGAACGTATCATACTCCGTTCTGGAATATTCATCGGAGAGAATCTACCTCTACCTCCACTAAATGGGAGTGTGGCCAAAAAGAACAGCTTCGCTTCCAGTCCAGCACATGGACAACGAGTATGGCCCGACTACGGCCTGGACTGCTGAGGATGCAGAGAGACCAAAACATGCGCTCGAGTAGGTCCTCGAAAGTGACCCCTAACCTCTAACCTTAACCCACTATGACTGACTGGGACGCAGAAGCCAAAAGCATACCTACGTAGTCCCCATAGAACTCTAAACCTACCCACTATGAGTCTGGATGCAGAAGACCAAAACATCCTATATGTAGGGTCCTCCTATGGACCCGCGTAACCATCTAACCTGTGAAACCGCACTATGCCTGTTGACTGCGTGAGGGGACGCAGGAGACCAAAACATCCTCGGGAGGTCCTCCACTGACCTCTAACCTTAACCCACCTAATGAACTGCGAGGGATGCAGAGACCAAAACCAGTTCCTAATGTAAGTTCCTCCCGAATGACCCCTAGCCTCATAACCTAAACCCACCTATGGACTGCTGGACGCAGAGACCAAAACATATCCTAGTAGTTCCCACCCTCCACTGCTAGCTGTGTCACACTTTGAAAAGTTCGTATCTTCGTGTGCTTTAACCTTCCACCGCATAATAACCCTGTGTTCCTTCTGTTTCCTGCAGGGCTGGATCAGAGAAGGAAGATTAGTGGGCTGTGCTGACCGCTCCTTGTTTGACCTGTGTTGCACGCCCGGGCTCCAGCTACCAAAGGTCCGCCTCTTAGTCGGCCGAGAAGCCTCTGAAAGAACCCAAAAGTAGGTAGAATCGTTCCAGTTTCGAGCCCCAATAAGGGAGCCATCAGTTTACGAAGCCTATAAGAGAGCGCCAAGACTGTACGATGGGGTACCTAGCTGTCTTGTGACGAGTGTATTCATCAAAACCTGAGACAGGAAAAGGATCACTACTCAACAGCAGGGCGTGGGTAGTGAAGTCATTATGTGACAGGAATCAAATAGATGTCAACTTTAACCTATTCCTATGTTATTGTCATTGACCATGCTCAACCTAATGCTCACCTTCCCCCAGGGAGTTCACCCCACTTTAGAGACGGAGGGAAAGCTTTTTTAAACTCACCAAGTAGACCTAGGCAAAAATCTCTCGCTTCTTTATCCTCCGCCTCCTGGTTGTTACTTTTTTTCTCATGTACAATTTTCCGAGTTGATGTTGGAAGAGATTGTCCTTGGTGAAGTTTTTTTATATAATAGGGAAGAAAGTTCTTTCCCTCCGTTCTTCGTAATTGTATACGAGTTTCGCGTTTATAGCAAAACATTTTTGTTTTCGTATAAACAATCATCTGGGTGGGGCGGCCGCGCGGAGAATAAAACTGACAGTGAGCGATGTAGGACTCTTGAGCATTGTCAATACACTTTTTGGAATAGGTTAAAGTTTATCTCGAGCGTCGATGCATGAGTATAGGCAGTGGGCAAGAGAACTGGACATCTATTTAGATTTCTGTCACAAATTTTAAATGACCTCACTACATACTCCAGGCTGCTGTTAAGTATACTAGTCATCCTCTTGTTCTGCTTTCATATGATGATTCAACTCGTCCACCAGACAGCTAGTCGCTTACTCCATCATAAAACGCTCTAGTGCATTTGGCGCTCCCTCTATTTATGTAGCTTTACCCCACCGACATGGTCTATCCCATTGGCTGCCCATCCAACTGCGGCCACCCGATATCTCTATCATGGCGTTCTTTCAAGATGGTCTGGGATTACCACCAAGCTTCTAGACCACATACAAAGAGGACCTTGGGATAGCCGGGCGTGGCACAGACAGAAGTTCAAAAAGGAGCCGCGGTCAGCACAGCCCACTCATCTCGATCCAGCCTGCAGGAAACAGAAAAGGAAACACAGGGTTATTATGCGGTGAGAAAGAGGTATTAACAAGCAACACAAATCCCATCGATCACTTCAAATGTGAGACATCTAAGCTAGCGTGACGAGGAAGCGACGTTTTTAGGAATGTTTGTCTCTGCGCGTTTTTCCCAGCAGTCATAGTGGCGTTAAAGTTAGGTTGAGGGTCATGAGACCCATTACATAAGCGATTGTTTAGTTGGTCTCTGCATCCCCAGCAGTCATAGTGGGTAAGGTTAGAGTTCATGGCGAGGACCTACCCGTAGGAGTTTTTGGTCTTCTGCGTCCCAGCAGTCACAGGCCATAAGTGGGTTAAGGTTAGAGTTAGGGGTCATGGAGCACCCCTACCAGTAGCGATTTTGGTCTCTGCATCCCCACTCTAGCTCATTGGTTTATCGTTACAAGGTTAGAGTCTCATGGAGGACCTACGTTAGATGTTTTTCGTCTCTCGCAAAAGCTCCCAGCAGCAGGCATAGCTGGAGTTACAGGTTACGAAGGTTAGGGGGTCAATGGAGGATCGCTACTGTAGGATGTTTTGGTCTCTGCATCCAGCGTCAACAGGCGTAGTGGGCGCATTCTCGTTGTCCATGTTGCTGACGAAGCGAAGCTTTCTTTGGCCACACCCACTTTGTTGAGGTAGAGTAGACTTTCTCCCATAAACTTATCCAGACGAGTTATTGATCAACCCCCGGAGGAGAGACTAAATTATCAATATGGACTCGGTATTGTCTACTTCCTTTACTGAAGCTACTCTATAGCAGTGCCTACCTTCCCACAGCATCCCCAGCCTCATGACGTGAGGCAGACTGGCCGCTGGTTCTGGTCCTTGGAGGAGTACAGGATTGATCTCCAGGCTCATGCCACGTTGGGGAACTTGGGGCTGGACTTCTCAGTCGGGTCACAAAGTGCTCAATCTCAGCCCATGGATGAACTCTCTGGATGCACCCAGGACAAACATTATGTTCTCAACAGCACCCTCTAACATCCACAGACTGACGTCAGTAGAAACTAAAAGCACCACAGACTGTCAGGTAGAAAACTAACACCACACAAGACTACAGGTGGGAAAAAACTAACACCACAGACTGTCAGGTAGAAAACTAAACACCACGACTGACAGGTAGAAACTAACACCACAGATGACAGGTAAAACTAAACCCACGGGACTGACAGGTAAAACTAACACCACAGACTGAGCAGTCGAAAACTAACACCACAGATACACTGACGGTTAGAAACTAACACCACAGACTGACAGTAGGAAACTAACACCAGGCTTTCATCTCCAGACTAAACTCACCTGACACGGATGTAGTCTGAGCGTGGTGAGATCTCTTCCGTGAAGGAGTTGCCGATTTTCTGAGCAGCCAGCGAAGTGGGAAAGCTTTCGCCTGGGTTGAATTCCGAACAGACGCTTGATTGATAGTTGATGAATGATTCCCTGAGCATTTCATGGCCTCTAGAGTATTACTGCTTAGAACACAGTTCAAACTACAAACACTCAGTAAAACACCTGGTATGGAGTCCAAACGAACCAGCAACAGATCACACTGTTGTAAAACACACCCAGGTACTGGGTCCACAAAAACAACAGCCAGACACAACTTTCAGATAAAAAAAAAACAACACGGTACTGGTCCCACTAACAGCAGCCAGACACACTCAGTAAAAACCACCTTTAGCTGGCCACAGTAACACAGCCCAGACACACTCAGTACAACACCGGGTACTGGTCCAACAAACACAGCCAGACACACTTCAGTCTAAAACACCGGTAACTGGTCCGCACAACAAACACAGCCAGACACACTCAGTAAAACACCGGTACTGGTCCACAACACAGCCAGACACACTCAGTAAAACACCGGTACTGGTCCACAACACAGTCAGACACACTCAGTAAAACACCGGTACTGGTCCACAACACAGTCAGACACACTCAGTAAAACACCGGTACTGGTCCACAACTAGTGAGGTAATTGGAACTCTGTTCAAAAGGCAAAACTACCAATGGCACCATTGGAAAACCTACAGTACATCCCACCCTGTACAACCAACATCTGGGTACAGAGTGAGTAATGACTTCATTACCCTGTCATGTTTCCCCCTGGTCCGATAGACGTCTGGAACATCAGGTTGAAGAGATGAGGGGCCGAAACGTCATTTCCTGTGGTGGGGGACTTGACACTGTATTTCACAAAGAGGTCAGTCAACTCCTGTTGGGTGTAGTTGTCCATCTGGAGACCCATGGAAACACCGTCAGTCACGTGTTCACATAAACAATAACTTTGAGCTCCATTTATGCAGTCTGGGATCGCTGAAGGTAAAGTCTATATCTATTCTAGTATATCTGCCGTATGTCTCTAAACCACCGTCCACCACTTCCTAACCTGAGTGACGACTTCCTCCATCTCTGCCTTATTCTTTGCAGGACACTTCTTGTCAGACATCAGCTTCTGGAGGTGAGCTGAACAGAGGAAACACAGGGTCACAGTCATATATCTACTGGGACACTTTGTTGTTTCAGACAAAGACAAGTTGTACTAGTCGTATGTACAGGATAGACATGGTAACACCGTCCAACCAAATGCTTACTGCAGGTTCCTTCTCCACAATGCAACAATAAGACATCATAAAATATAAGAATAGCAACAAGGTAAATGGCTCAGTAGAATAGAATAAATGTTTCAGTATAATACAGGAAGACACCATTTATAGTCCAATATTGACACGTTTTGGGAAAGGGGGGACCGTGTAGAAACTGAACAATATAATAACAGTCTGGTAGCAGCAGTTGTGATGTGTGGAGCATGAATGTATATGTGTGTATGTGTGACAACAGAGTACTGACAGACCTCAGCCAACTGATGCAGAGGGACAGCATAGTACTGACAGACCTCAGCCAACTGATGCAGAGGGACAACATAGTACTGACAGACCTCAGCCAACTGATGCAGAGGGACAACATAGTACTGTCAGACCTCAGCCAACTGATGCAGAAGGACAACATAGTACTGGCAGACCTCAAGCCAACTGATGCAGAGGACAGCATAGTACTGTCGACCTCAGCCAACTGATGCAGAGGGACAGCATAGTACTGTACAGGCCTCAGCCAACTGATGCAGAGGGACAGCATAGTACTGTCAGCGCTCAGCCAACTGATGCAGAGGGACAACATAGTACTGCAGAGCCTCAGCCAACTGATGCAGAGGGACAGCATAGTACTGACAGCCTCAGCCAACTGATGCAGAGGACAGCATAGTACTGACATGACAGGCCTCACCAACTGATTGCAGAGGGACAACATAGTACTGTCAGCCTCAGCGCAAACTGATGCAGAGGGACACATAGTACTGTCAGGCCTCAGCCAACTGATGCAGAGGGACAGCATAGTACTGTCAGCCTCAGCCAACTGATGCAGAGGGGACAGCATAGTACTGTCAGGCCTCAGCCAACTGATTGCAGAGGCGAAACAGATATGTACTAGCCTCAGCCAACTGATGCAGAGGGACAACATAGTACTGTCAGGCCTCAGCCAATGATGCAGAGGGACAGCATAGTACTGCAGGCCTCAGCCAACTGATGCAGAGGACAACAGATACTGTCAGGCCTCAGCCAACTGATGCAGAGGTGACAGGCATAAGTACTGTCAGGCCTCAGCCAACTGATGCAGAGGGACAGCATTAGTACTGTCAGCCTCAGCCAACGATGCAGAGGACAGCATAGTACTGTCAGGCCTCACCACTGATGCAGAGGGACAGCATAGTACTGTCAGCCTCAGCCAACTGATGCAGAGGACAGCATAGTACTGTCAGGCCTCAGCCAAACTGATTGCAGAGGGACAGCATAGTACTGTCAGGCCTCAGCCAACTGATGCAGAGGACAAATAACGTCAGACCTCAGCAACTGATGCAGAAGGACATAGTACTTCAGCCTCAGCCAACTGATGCAGAGGGACAGCATAGTACTGTCAGACCTCAGCCAACTGATGCAGAGGGACAGCATAGTACTGTCAGGCCTCAGCCAACTGATGCAGAGGGACAGCATAGTACTGTCAGGCCTCAGCACTGAGCGAGGGACACATAGTACTGCACCTCAGCCAACTGATGCAGAGGGACAACATAGTACTGACAGGCCTCAGCCACTGATGCAGAGGGACAGCATAGTACTGCATGCAGCCTCAGCCAACGGATGCAGAGGGACAGCATAGTACTGTCAGGCCTCAGGCCAACTGATGCAGAGGGACAGCATAGTACTTCAGGCCTCAGCCAACTGATGCAGAGGGACAGCATAGTACTGTCAGGCCTCAGCCAACTGATGCAGAGGACAGCATAGTACTGTCAGCCTCAGCCAACTGATGCAGAGGGACAGCATAGTACTGTCAGGCCTCAGCCAACTGATGGCAGAGGGACAGCATAGTACTGTCAGCCTCAGCCAACTGATGCAGAGGGACAACATAGTACTGTCAGACCTCAGCCAACTGATGCAGAGGGACAACATAGTACTGGTCAGACCTCAGCCAACTGATGCAAGAGGACAGCATAGTACTGTCAGGCCTCAGCCAACTGATGCAGAGGGACAGCATATGTACTGTCAGGCCCAGCCAAACTGATGCAGAGGGACAACATAGTACTGACAGACCTCAGCCACTGATGGCAGAGGGACAGACATAGTACTGGACAGCCTCAGCCAACTGATTGCAGAGGGACAGCATAGTACTGACATGACAGGTTCAGCCAACTGATGCAGAGGACAACAGAGTACTGTCAGGCCTCAGCCAACTGATGCAGAGGGAGCAAGTACTGTGCAGGCTCAGCCAACTGATGCAGAGGGACAGCATAGTACTGGTCAGACCTCAGCCAACTGATGCAGAGGGACAACATAGTACTGTCAACCTCAGCCAACTGATGCAGAGGGACAACATAGTACTGTCAGAGCCTCAGCCAACTGATTGCAGAGGACAGCATCAGTACTGTACAGGCCCTCAGCCAACTGATGCAGGAGGGACAGCATAGTACTGTCAGCCTCAGCCAACTGATGCAGAGGGACAGCATAGTACTGACAGGCCTCAGCCACTGATGCAGAGGGACAGCATAGTACTGTCAGCCTCAGCCAACTGAGCAGAGGGACACATAGTACTGTCAGGCCTCAGCCAACTGATGCAGAGGGACAACATGTACTGTCAGACCTCAGCCAACTGATGCAAAGGGGACAACCATAGTACTGTCAACTCAGCCAACTGATGCAGAGGGACAGCTGCATATGTGACACTAGTATCAGGCCTCAGCCAACTGATGGCAGAGGACAGCATAGTACTGTCAGGCCTCAGCCAACTGATGCAGAGGGACAGCATAGTACTGACAGGCCCAGCCAACTGATGCAGAGGACAGGCCACATAGTACTGTCAAGGCCTCAGCCAACTGATGCAGAGGGACAGCACAGTACTGTCAGCCTCAGCCAACGATGCAGAGGGACAACATAGTACTGTCAGACCTCAACCAACTGATGCAGAGGGACACATAGTACTGTCAGGCCTCACCAACTGATGCAGAGGACAAGCATAGTACTGTCAGGCCTCAGCCAACTGATGCAGAGGGACAACATAGTACTGTCAGCCTCAGCCAACTGATGCAGAGGGACAACATAGTACTGTCAGCCTCAGCCAACTGATGCAGAGGGACAACATATACTGCAGCCTCCCAACTGATGCAGAGGGACAGCATAGTACTGTCAGCCTCACCAACTGATGCAGAGGGACAACATAGTACTGTCAGGCCTCAAACTGATCAGAGGGGACACATAGTACTGTCAGGCCTCAGCCAACTGATGCAGAGGGACAACAGTACTGCAGACCTCAGCCAACTGATGCAGAGGGACACATGAGTACTGTACAGAGCCTCAGCCAACTGATGCAGGGACAGCACTAGTACTGTCAGACTCAGCCAACTGATGCAGAGCAGTTATGTTGGGACTACTGTAATGTCAGGGCTGCAATATTCTAGTTGAGTGTGAAGGTTGGGACATACCCAGTGATATGAGGGCATTTCTCTTTTCAACGCCATGTAAGAGATCAGGACTAACCTTGTGACGGAAGGTGGTCCTGCCCTGAGACACTCTCGTTCTTCACGTTTTCATCCATGTAGTCCGCAAACTTTCGCACGTGTCCGACGTCCTGTATACAAATAGCACATGTATACCCAAATATTCCGATTGGAACAGAGAGCAGTCAGCTGTACTAAGTCTCGAAGAACAAACCAGAACCCCGCCTGTGCTGGTCTCTAGCGAACAAGCCAGGAACCCCTGGTTTGTCTGTCTGTCTCTAGGAACTAACAGGAACCCCTGTCGTCTCTAGGAACAACCAGGAACCCTGTCTGTCCTCTAGGAAACAACCAGGAACCCATGTCTGCTGTTTCTCTAAACCAGTCCCTGTGTCTAGTCCTGAACCACCAGGCACCCCCGCTTGTCTGGTAGTCTAGGAATCACCAGGCACCCCCTGGTCTGGTCTGTCCTAGGAACCACCAGCACCCCCGTCTGTCTGTCTCTAGAACCACGCAGGCACCCCCTGTCTGTCTGTCTCTAGGAACCACCAGGCCCCCCTGTCTGTCTGATCTCTAGGAACCACCCAGGCACCCGCCTGTCGTCTGTCCTAGGAACGCACCAGCCACCCCCCTGTCTGTCTGTCTGTCTCTAGGAACCACCAGGCACCCCCGTCTGTCTGTCTCTAGAACCCACAGGCCCCCTGTCTGTCTGTCTCTAGGAACCACCAGCACCCCCTGTCGGTCTGTCTCTAGAACACAGCACTCCCTTCCCCTATACAGATATCTAACCACATACCACTATATCCAAACTCCAACTCTACATGTCCATAGTGAAATAACAGAAGTCTGATGGACATTGGCTCCTACAGTCCCTCCGTGTATGAGCTTCTCTATGTTAGTCAAGTGTAGGCAATTGCAGTGTAGCATTCAGGACTCATTGAGAACCGGGTCTCCGGGGTGAGCATGGGTGCAGTCTAATCCTAGATCTGCTCCTCCCTGGTGAGAGTTGCTGCCCCAGCGCCTGCAATCTTCTCTTCAGTGGCACAGCCACAGGGCCGAGTCATACAGACCGCTCCCTGTAGAGGGCATCACAAGCCACAGGCCGAGTCATCAGGCACTCCCCACTTAGAGGGCCAATTACAGCCCACAGGGCGAGGTCATACAGACACTGCGTGCCCGACCTGTGGGGGACACTACAGACCCTTCCACCTTGTAAGGGCAAAAGTACCGACTCACCACTGTGAGGGTACACTCCGACCGTCCCCTCGTAGAGGACATCTACGACTCGCTCCCACCTTAGAGGCCCGAGTCACCTGGATAAGAACCACTCACACTGCGTGAGAGGGGACATACAGACCATCACCCTGTAAGCATACAGCGACCCACGTGTAAGCACATTCGCCACACCTGAAGCGACTACAACCACTCCAACCTGTAGAGGGGACATTACAGACTCACACCTGTAGAGGGTACAATGTCAGATGGCTCGCTCACACCTGTAGGCAAGGGGACAATATCTAGAACTGTCACACCATGAGAGATGCGCGTGACACAGCGGATTATACAGACCACTCACCCTGTAGAGGGGAAGACAATCAACGCACCACAGGCCGAAGGTCATAAGACCGGCCTCAGCACTGTAGAGGGGACACTACAGAACCACTCACACCTTAGAGGTGGACACTACAGACCACTCACACCTGTAGAGGGGACACTACCAGACGCGGCTCACACCTGTAAGAGGGACAACAGACGCTCACACCTGTAGAGGGACATTACAGACCACTCACACTGTAAGAGGGGAATTAGACACTCACACCTGTTAGAGGGACATTAACAGACCACTCACACCTGTAAGAGGGGACATTACGACATCACACCTTAGAGGGACTTACAGACCCACTCACACCTGTAGAGGGGACATTACAGACCCTCACACCTGTAGAGGGACAGATGCCAGACGCTACACCTGTAAGAGGAAATACACACCAGGGCCGAAGTCAACAAGACCACTACACCTGTAGAGGGAACAATACAGGCCCACAGGCCGAAGTCCATACAGACCGCTCACACTGTAGAGGGGACACTTACAGACCACTCACACCTGTAGAGGTGACACTACAGACCACTCACACCTGTAGAGGGGGACACTACAGACGCTCACACCTGTAGAGGGGACACTACAGACCGCTCACACCTGTAGAGGGGACAATACAGACGCCTCACACCTGTAGAGGGGACATTACAGACCACTCACACCTGTAGAGGGGACATTACAGACCACTCACACCTGTAGGGGACATTACAGACCGCGCACACCTGTATAGACAATACAGACCGCTCACACTGTAGAGGGGACATACAGTACCACTCACACCTGTAGAGGGAACATTACAGACCGCTCACACCCTGTATAGGACAATACAGACCGCTCACACCTGTAGAGGGACATTACAGACCGCTCACCCGTAGAGAACGATTACAGACCATCACACCTGTAGAGGGAACATTACAGACCAACTCACACCTGTAGAGGGACATTACAGCCCACTCACACCTGTAGAGGAACATTACAGACACTCACACCTGTAAACCGGAACATTACAGCCACCACACAAATAACACTGATTGTTGTTCCGTGTATGCCTCGTGTATAACTAGGTGTTACATAGATTCACCTCCATAAATAGCGAAGGCTGGTCGTAGAAGAATCTCCTCTTTCAACGTATCCTCCATCTTGTTCTGTCAACAATGTCATCTTTGGGCTGCAGAGACAGTTCCTGGATGAAAACAGGTGATTAACAGTTTGAGAAGACCAAAACACTACAGATCTAAGGTAGTGCATATACCTACCTGACTTCAGCTTTTAAAAGACGCCGATTGTACAGTTTACTGGAAAGATAAAAGTATCTGGTGTGATTTCTGGCATACTGTAGTGTAGTAGGCTAACTTATGGGATACTTTAACAGAGCATACTGTAGTAGGCTATACTATGGGAATACTTTAACAGAGCATACGTAGTGGTAGGCTATACTATATCTGGTGTGATTCTGGCATACTGTAGCGTAGTAGGCTATACTATATCTGGTGTGATTCTGGCATACTGTAGCGTAGTAGCTATACTATATCTGTTGATTCTGGCAACTGTAGCGTAGTAGGCTATACTATGGATCTGGTGTGATTCTGCATACTGTAGCGTAGTAGGCTATACTATGGGATCTGTGTGATTCTGCATACTGTACGTGTAGTAGGCTATACTATGGGATCTGGTGTGATTCTGCATACTGTAGTGGTAGGTATACTATGGGATCTGGTGTGATCTCATACTGTAGGTAGTAGGCTATACTATGGATCTGGTGTGATTCTGGTATGTAGCGGTAGGCTATACATGACTGTGATTCTGTATACTTAGTGAGTAGCATAATACATGGATCTGGTGTGATTCTGGCATACTGTAGTGTAGTAGGCTATACTATGGTGATCTGTTGATTCTGGCATACTGTAGTGGTAGTAGGCGTGAACTATGGGATCTGGTGTGATTCTGGAATACTGTAGTGTAGTTAGGCTATACTATGGGATCTGCGTGTGATTGCTGGCATTTACTTAGCTGTAGTAGGCTATACTATGGGATCTGGTGTGATTCTGGCATACTGTAGTGTAGTAGGCTATACTATGGATCTGTGTGATTCTGCATACTGTAGTGTAGTAGGCTATACTATGGGATCTGGTGTGATTCTGCATACTGTAGTGTTAGTAGGCTATACTATGGATCTGGTGTGATTCTGATACTGTAGTGTAGTAGGCTATACTATGGGATCTGGTGTGATTCTGGCATACTGTAGTGTATAGGCTATACTATGGGATCTGGTGTGATTCTGGCATACTGTAGTGTAGTAGGCTATACTATGGGATCTGGTGTGATTCTGGCATACTGTAGTGTAGTAGGCTATACTATGGGATCTGGTGTGATTCTGCATAACTGTAGTGTGTGAGGCGTATACTATGGGATCTGGTGTGATTCTGGCATACTGTAGTGTAGTAGGCTATACTATGGGATCTGGTGTGGTTCTGGTCATACTGTAGTGTAGTAGGCTATACTATGGGATCTGGTGTGATTCTGGATACTGTGTGTAGTAGCTATACTATGGGATCTGGTGTGATTCTGGCATACTGTAGTGTAGTAGGCTATACTATGGGATCTGGTGTGATTCTGGCATACTGTAGTGTAGTAGGCTATACTATGGGAGATACTTTAACAGAGCTCACCTTCGTTTCCAGAGTTCTCTTCCGCGCTTTCAGTTCAGCCACAGCTTTAAGGACGTCAACATCAGGGGCAGCATCCTGTTTCATCTGGCGCACCAGCTCACCCTGTAACATGGCAATGACAGAATACTACGCCTTCCCACACTGAACGTTTCTGCTGACGTTAGGAGACCTTCATGGTAAATGAGAAGTTGTTCTTAACTGACTTGCCTAGTTCAATAAATAAAAGGTCTCTATAGAGTTTCTGCTAAAGATCCATATATAGACGGCAGAGAGGACTGACTCCACCCTGCCCACCCAGTGTTTCCCCTAGATGTATTGAGCAGTTGCAGGCCGCCATTCCAAGAAGTAGGATGTGGGGGGAAAAAGATAAGGTGTTCCTAATGTTTTCTACACTCTAATATTGAGCTGTGTTTTGGGTCATTGTTCTGTTGAAAAACAAATGAGAGTGGGACTAAGCCCAAACCAGATGGGATGGCGTATTGCTGCGGAAATGCTTTGGTAGCCATGCTGGTGAAGTGTGGCTTGAATTCTAAATAAATCAGACAGTGTCACCATCAAAGCACCATCACACCTCCTCCAAGCTTCACGGTGGGAACCACACATGCAGAGATCATCCATTCATCTACTCTGCGTCTCACAAAGACACGGCAGTTGGAAACAAAAAATCTCACATTTCCACCGGTCTATTGTCCATTGCTCGTGTTTCTTGGCCCAAGCAAGTCTCTTCTTCTTATTGGTGTCCTCTTGAAGTGGTTTCTTTGCAGCAATTCGACCATGAAGGCTTGATTCACGCAGTCTCCTCTGAACAGTAGATGTTGAGATGTGTCTGTTACTTGAACTCTGTGAAGCATTTATTTGGGCTGCAATCTGAGGTGCAGTTATTCTAATGAACTTATCCTCTGCAGCAGATGTAACTCTGGGTCTTCCATTCCTGTGGCGGTTCTCATGAGAGCTAGTTTCATCATAACGCTTGATGGTCTTTGTGACTGCACTTGAAGAAATGTTCAAAGTTCTTGAAATGTTCCGTATTGACTGACCTTCATGTCTTAAAGTAATGATGGACTGTCGTTACTCTTTGCTGATTTGAGCTGTGCTTGCCATAATACGGACTTGGTCTTTTACTAAATAGGGCTGGGCTGTATACCGTATTTTATGATATACCGGTATTGATGCAGGGACCAGTTTGAGTTTTTACTTTACCTTCTAAAATGGTATTTGAATGTTTGGTTTTGTTCAATGTGTAAAGTAAATTTTTTATAGTTTACTTCGCTACTTGAGTCATCTCTCTCTGCTCTTTCTCTCCGTGCCACTTTCCACACAGACCTAGTCCCACCCCCCTGTCACTCAAGGAACACATGTGTTGTTCCTCAACCACGAGACACTTCCGTTCAGTCTGGTCAAAGCAGCACATACAACAATGTTGATGACAACAACACTGTTATCACTTTGCTTCTTAATATAAATCCACTAGCGTCCTATAATGACACTATTAGTTTGTGTTTCTTACATCAGCAAACAGCTAGTTTGTCTTTTCTAAGCAAGTTGACATAAATCTTGTGAGACAATATTGAGAATTTTCTAGACCATGTGTGTTAATTACTAATTGCAGAAGAGCTAGTAAGATGGGTGCTCTGGGTCATTAGACACCATTAGACATGCACTTGTCTGGGGTGTGGACACGACTGGTTATTCCTGTAACGGTGTTATGGCCTAATATATACTGTTGCTATGGTTACACCTCTTGGGACTTTTCCAGAACTTGGGTGTTCCTTTCAGAGGAGCGAAGAAGAGAAGAGAAGGATGACATGTCTGGTTATTTCTGTAAAGTGCGACGGACTGTTGGTCCTACATGCATGCACCCGTCTTAGTCGAGAACATGTCTGTATTTTTTAACTGTTGGTGTGGCTCTACAGTTTCCATGCCCTAATATGAAACCAAACTAAAATGAGTGCAAGGCAATAAGATAACGGTGGCTAAATGCCAGAGGGGATGAGACATTAAGAGGAGTTACTGTGTAACTAACCCTAAAGTTAGTTGTTTTCATGAACCAGCTCGGCTTGTATTACAATAAAAGTCTATTTGAACTCACAGGCTCCGGTATTTGAGAAATATGATTGACTGAATATTTCCATGACAGACGCTAATTGTTAGCCGCTAATGCTAATAGCTAGCTAATAAATGTACTGAGGAAGAGCAAGCGTAGCTAGCTAATACAGCCTGATAATACCAGTGATGGTGTAGACCTAAATCAGCATGTTGTTTGTGCAACAGTATCTTCTAAATCAAAGACGAATATGCAAAACAAGAATATGTTAGCTACATGAAGTAGCCAAGAGAAAACATGCAATGTAGCCAAAGCTTATAGAGTCCCCTAGGAAACACTTACCAACACTTTAGTTCCTACCCTGTCACATTAACTCCTCCCTGGCATTTTAATTCGTTGTCATCTCAAACACAGTATTCAAAGTGCCCACTATTATAATCTAACTATAGAATAGTCATCATATTTCCATGATTCCAACAGTTTTGCTCTAATTCACAAGTCAAATCGTAATATTTGATTAAAAATAAGTAAAAAAATTTAGGGGGTATCTGTACTTTATTCTTTTTGACAACTGTTACTTCACTACATTCCTCATGAAAATACTTTTTACTCCATACATTTTCCCTGACACCTAAAAGTACTCGTTACATTTTGAATGCTTGGCAGGACAGGAAAATGGTCCAATTCACGCACTCTTCAAGAGGAGATCCTTGGTCATCCCTACTGCCTCCGATCTGGAGGACTCACTAAACAGAGAACATCCCTGGTCATCTACTGCCTCTGATCTGGAGGACTCACTAAACAGAGAACATCCCTGGTCATCTACTGCCTCTGATCTGGAGGACTCACTAAACACAAATACTTTGTTTGTAAATCATGTCTTGAGTGTTGGTGTGCCCCTGGCTATCCGTAAATAAAAAGAAAATTGTGCAATCTGGTTTGCTTAATATAAGGAATTTGAAATGATTTGATACTTAAGTACATTTGATCAATTATACTTAAATATCAAAAGTAAATGTATCTAAAACCAAACACTTTTACTCAAGTAGTATTTGACTCGGTGACTTTAACTTTTCTATTAAGGTATCTTAACTTTTACTCAAGTATGACAATTGGGTACTTTTTCCACCACTGCAATTGAGTGCAGGAAATACAGAAATGATAAAAGTGCTGAAATTTGTTTAGGTTGAAGTTGAGTTGAACAGCATAAAAGAATCAAAATGGAGAAACATTCTAAGTGATTTCAATGAGTCTGTGTGTTGCCACCCTAGGTTCACTCACTACTCTTAAAGCAAATGTAGAGCTTTTATTATTCAAAAACTACAAATACCTTCCTTAAAAAAAAAATATATATATATATATATATATATATATATATATATATATACCGTGATATAATATTTTGGCCATATTGCCCTGCCCTACCATCTCCTGTACAACACCCCTACCTGGTCACAAAACAACTGATTGGCTCAAAACACATTAAGGAAAGAAATTCCACAAATGAACTTTTAACAAGGCACCCCTGTTAATTGAAATGCATTCCAGGTGACTACCTCATGAAGCTGGTTGAGAGAATGCCAAGAGTGTGCAAAGCTGTCATCAAGGCAAATGGTGGATACTTTGAAAAATAGATTTTGATTTGTTTAATACTCGCCTACATGCTTCCATATTTGTTATTTCATAGTTTTGATGTCTTCATTATTGGTCTACCATGTATAAAATAATAAAAATAAAGAAAAACCATTGAATGGGTAGGTGTCCAAACTTTTGACTAGTACTGTATAACATTTTCAGGATGGTAAATAATTTTCAGTATAAATTTAAAACAACTACACAACATTTTCAGGATGGTAAATAATTTTCAGTATAAATTTAAAACAACTAAAACCAGATAGAAAAAGTCTGTAGAAAAAGGAGCTACATATTTAAAAATAAAAAATATATTTTACAACTGGTGGCAGAATCGTGCTGATATAGTATAAGAGGTCACAAGAAGTTTTGTAGCGATTCCTATGTTATTGATGTAAAGAATATTTGTTGGTTTGTGGTGTCTAATGAGTAGCAAACAGACACTGCACTTAACACGTTTATTAAATTGCTTATTCCAGTTACTACTAATCATACACCCATTAAGAAAATAACTCTAAAAACTGCTAAATCCAAATGATTGATGAGGATTTGAACAATTGGTTGAGAAGGATGAGGCAAAAGAGATGGCAAATAAGTCTGGGTGTTCAACCGATTGGGAAACGAATTGAGAAATCATGTGACTAAACTAAATAAGAAGAAGAAACTACACTATGAAACAAATTCAAATGACAAAAAAGGATAGTAAAAAGTTTGAGCACCGTAAACAAAATTTTGGGCAAAAAGGCAAACTGCGCTCCATCATTCATTGAATCACATGGCTCATCACAAAACCCACTGATATTACCAACTATTATAAGATTGCGGGGGCTGTTTTTTAAAACTTCAGTGCGGCTTTTACATGAGCGATCATAGTCTGTTGCTGGAAAAACTTGTGTTATGTCTTTACATTCCCTGCTATATTGAGGATAAAGAGTTACCTGTCTAACAGAACACATAGTGTGTTCTTTAATGGAAGCCTCTCCAACAAAATCCAGGTAGAAWCAGGAATTCCCCAGGGCAGCTGTCTAGGCCCCTTACTTAATTCAATCTTTACTAACGAGTAAAGCCAGTGTGTCTATGTACGCGGATAACTCAACACTATACACATCAGCTACTACAGCGACTGAAATGACTGCAACACTTAACAAAGAGCTGCAGTTAGTTTCAGAGTGGGTGGCAAGGAATAAATTAGTCCTAAATATTTCTAAAAACCATTGCATTTGGGGCAAATCATTCACTAAACATTGTAATGAATAATGTGGTAATTGAGCAAGAACTACTTGGAGTAACCCTGGATTGTAAACTGTCAACGTCAAAACATATTGATACAACAGTAGCTAGGATGGGGAGCAGCCTGTCCATAATAAAGTGATGCTCTGCATTCTTAACAACACTATCAACAAGGCAGGTCCTACAGGCCCTAGTTTTGTCGCACCTGGACTACTGTTCAGTCGTGTGCCACAAAGAGTGACTTAGGAAAATTGCAATTGGCTCAGAACAGGGCAGCACGGCTGGCCCTTGGATGTACACAGATAGCTAACATTAATAAGTCAGTCAATCTCTCCTGGCTCAAAGTGGAGAAGAGGTTGACTTCATCACTACTTGTATTTGAGAGAGGTATTGACATGTTGAATGCACCGAGCTGTCTGTTTAAACTACTGGCACACAACTCAGACACCCATGCATACCACACAAGACACAGTGTGGACACCCATGCATACCCCACAAGACACAGTGTGGACACCCATGCATACCCCACAAGACACAGTGTGGACACCCATGCATACCACACAAGACACAGTGTGGACACCCATGCATACCACACAAGACATGCCAGCAGCGTAGAGGTCAACCGATTATGATTTTTCAACGCCGATTCAGATTATTGGAGGACCAAAAAAGGCCGATACCGATTAATCGGCCGATTTTTATTTATTTATTTGTAATAATGACAATTACAACAATACTGAATGAACACTTATTTTAAATATATTTTAACTTAATCAATTTAGCCTCAAATAAATAATGAAACATGTTCAATTTGGTTTAAATAATGCAACAACAAAGTGTTGGAGAAGAAAGTAAAAGTGCAATATGTGCCATGTAAGAAAGCTAACGTTTAAGTTCCTTGCTCAGAACATGAGAACATATGAAAGCTGGTGGAACACGAGTCTTCAATATTCCCAGGTAAGAAGTTTTAGGTTGTAGTTATTATAGGAATTATAGGACTATTTATCTCTATACAACTTGTATTTCAAATACCTTTGACTATTGGATGTTCTTATAGGCACTTTAGTATTGCCAGTGTAACAGTATAGCTTCCATCCCTCTCCTCGCTCCTACCTGGGCTCGAACCAGGAACACTTCGACAACAGCCACCCCCGAAGCAGCGTTACCCATGCAGAGCAAGGGGAATAACTACTCCAAGTCTCAGAGCGAGTGACGTTTGAAACGCTATTAGCGCGCACCCCACTAACTAGCTAGCCATTTCACATCGGTTACACCAGCCTAATCTCGGGAGTTGATAGGCTTGAAGCACAGCGAAGAGCTTCTGGCAAAACGCAGGAAAGTGCTGTTTGAATGAATGCTTACGAGCCTGCTGCTGCCTACCATCGCTCAGTCAGACTGCTCTATCAAATCATAGATTTAGTTATAACATAATAACACACAGATATACGAGCCTTAGGGCATTAATATAGTCGAATCCGGAAACTATCATCTCGAAAACAAGACGTTTATTCTTTCAGTGAAATACGGTGAAGTTTCAGTGAAGTATGCATGAAGTTCAGGGAAGTTCCGTATTTCATCTAATGGGTGGCAACCATAAGTCGAAATATTCCTGTTACATTGCACAACCTTCATTGTTATGTCATAATTACGTAACATTCTGGCAAATTAGGTGGCCCAAACTGTTGCATATACTCTGCGTGCAATGAACGCAAGAGAAGTGACACAATTTCACCTGGTTAATATTGCCTGCTAACCTGGATTTCTATTAGCTAAATATGCAGGTTTAGAAATATATACTTCTGTGTATTGATTTTAAGAAAGGCATTGATGTTTATGGTTAGGTACACGTTGGAGCAACGATATGCACCGCATCGATTATATGCAACGCAGGACACGCTAGATAAACTAGTAATATCATCAACCATGTGTAGTTAACTAGTGATTATGATTGATTGTTTTTTATAAGATAAGTTTAATGCTAGCTAGCAACTTACCTTGGCTTCTACTGCATTCGCGTAACAGGCAGGCTCCTCGTGGAGTGCAATGTAATCAGGTGGTTAGAGCGTTGGACTAGTTAACTGTAAGGTTGCAAGATTGAATCCACCAAGCTGACAAGGTAAAAATCTGTCGTTCTGCCCCTGAACGAGGCAGTTAACCCACCGTTCCTAGGCCGTCATTGAAAAAAATAATTTGTTCATAACTGACTTGCCTAGTTAAATAAAGATTAAATAAAAGGTGTAACAAAAACAAAACTTWAAAAAAAAAWATATATATATATTTTTTTTTAATCGGCCAAATCAGTGTCCAAAAATACCAATTTCCGATTGTTATGAAAACGTGAAATCGGCCCTAATTAATCGGCCATTCCGATTAATCGGTCGACCTCTACACCAGAGGTCTCTTCACAGTCCCCAAGTCCAGAACGGACTATGGGAGGCACACAGTACTACATAGAGCCATGACTACATGGAACTCTATTCCACATCACGTAACTGATGCAAGCAGTAGAATCTGATTTTTTGTTTTAAACATAAAAATACATTATGAAACAGCGGGGACTGTGTAAGCAACACAACATAAGCGCAGACACATGCATACAAACACACGTACACATGAATTTTGTGTTGTAGATATGTGGTAGTAGAGTAGGGGTCAGAGGGCACACAGTGTGTTGTGAATGTATTGTAATGCCTTCATTTTGATGGACCCCAGGAAGAGTAGCTGCTGACTTGGCATAAATACAAACTCACAATCACCAATAAAAACTAGACAGTCATAATTTTTTATTCCGAAAATGTCATGGGGACCCCATTGATTTTGTTATAATGTTTAAGTCACTCAGAGTAAGAACTCGGCATCAACCAAGGAAACATGTCTAATTACAGGAAATAGCTTTGAAACTGCACATTTTCTCTCAGTCCCATGACAACATGTGCATAATTGCAGGAAATTTGCATTAAAACAGCACAATTGTATCTTTGTGGCCAAGAGGAGGGCCTTTAAAAGCTTTGGTCGGAGACCTCACAATTGGCTAGCCCCTACCTCGCCCCTCTCAACGCTAACTTTGACACAGCCGCAACAAAAATAATACTAGGGGAAACACTGCCACCCAAATATCACTGAATCAGCTCTGGGCTGAAACGTGGCATGGGGGGAAATAAGTCGCAGGGCGCAGGCATGGATGTTAATACAATTATTTATGAAATCATATCCAAGCTAGCTGGTATAACTTGTCAACAGACTATAGCTGTATTAAATCAGTTATTTACTGCTTCCATAAATCTGCTCTACAGATCTCCAACTAATAGGCAAAAAATTAAATAATCAGTTAGCATGCTAGCTACCGGTAGCTATGGGGCTACCGGTTAGTTAGCTACATGGCTATGCTACATTCAAAGATCTCTACTAACGTTGTATGTAAATGTTAGCTAGCAAAATAAACAGCTACAGCAGCTTTGTTTGAGCTGTCATTTCTGGGAGATAACTAATGAATGCATGGATGATGTGGGGATCTTTGGAGTGGATAAAATACGGTTTTAGCTTAATTCCCGTGGCTTTAAATGGCAATTTACCTGTTCTTTCACTGCCAGCCTCAGTGGGGCGAGGATTTCTTCAATATTGCCACTCATTTTGTGTCCTTCGGAAAGCTCCAGCCAAAGACTTTTCTTCTTCTTACACAAGCAGACCGACAGAGATAACGACCTGTTTTGGGTCGGACAGCGCAGCAGCGACTGTAGAAACCGGCAGACCCTCGGCACCGAGCGAAGAGTGCGAATCTCAATGCTGGTCCTCAGCAGTGCTGATGTTGCGCTACGAAGCATGGACCGCGGGCGGAGCGACAATGTGGATGGAACAGAATGATGAAATCTCAGAAAACAAGTAAATTAATTATTCAGTTATCAAGTGGCAGTTTCAACATGTCATTCACTAGAAAATGGATAAATACACTTGGTGCTGATTCGACAAAGTATTCCAGCTTTCACCAGCAGATGGCGCTGTTACTCTGAGGAAGCGCATAATGGTTAATTGAATCTTTCATAAACTCATGCATGGCCCGGTTGCATAAAACATCTTAAGTGTTTCCCTTAAAGGTTTCCCTTATTGTCCCTTACCTAAAGGAATTGTTTAAGGGCGTTGCATAGAGCCCCTCAAATATTTCCTATGGTAGGGGATACATAAACAGTGCCACTTTTAAATGTTTACATACCCTGCATTACTCATCTCATATGTATATACTGTACTCTATACCATCTACTGCATCTTGCCTATGCCGTTCTGTACCATCACTCATTCATATATTTGTATGTACATATTCTTCATCCCTTTACACTTGTGTGTATAAGGTAGTTGTTGTGAAATTGTTAGGTTAGATTACTAGTTGGTTATTACTGCATTGTCAGAACTAGAAGCACAAGCATTTCGCTACACTCGCATTAACATCTGCTAACCATGTGTATGTGACAAATAACATTTGATTTGATTTAATCCACCCCCTAAAAATAAAAAAATTATTAATAAAAATACATTAAGTAGACCCTACTTTGAGATGTGAGATATCACAATCTCTTTCAATAATGACAGGAATGGAGGTCTATATTCCAGTGAGATTGCTAAGCGAACACCGCCATGTTTAATTTTGCTGAAGACAAAGTGTTATGTATGGAGCTAATTCAGTAAGGCACATTACTGAGTACCACTCTCCAAATTGTCAAGCATAGTGGAGGCCACATAATGCTATGGGTATGCTTGTAATCGTTAAAGGAATGGGGAGCTTATCAGGATAAAAAAGAAACTGAATGGAGCTAAGCACAGGTAAAATCTGAGAGGAAAACCTGGTTCAGTCTGCTTTCCACCAGAAACTTGGAGATGAATTTACCTTTCAGCGGGACAATAACCTAAAACACAAGGCCAAATCTCCACTGGAGTTGCTTACCAAGTAGACAGTAAATGTTTCTGAGTGGTCGAGTTAAAGTTTTGACTAAAATCTACCTGAAAATCTATGGCAAGACATGCCGGAGGAAGACCCGAGTGCCCTGCCTAAGGCTGATGCATCAGCTGAGAAGGCATCCATTAGAGGCTAGTAACAATCACGCAGACCATATTGGCTCTCTATTTAAGCCCACTGGGTCTGCCATCTCATCCTGCTGTTGCTTCCTGCTACTGTTACTATGCGCTGGCTTCTTTTTCTGATTTTTTTCTGCATGCTGCTGTGTTACTAGATGTTTCTATGCTGCTGTGTTACTAGATGTTTCTATGCTGCTGTGTAACTAGATGTTTCTATGCTGCTGTGTATTAACTTCAGATGTTTCTATGCTGCTGTGTAACTAGATGTTTCTATCTGCTGTGTTACTAGATGTTTCTATGCTGCTGTGTTACTAGATGTTTCTATGCTGCTGTGAACTAGATGTTCTATGCTGCTGTGTTACTAGATGTTTCTATGCTGCGTGTGTGTACTAGATGTTCTAGCTGCTGTGTAACTAGATGTTTCTATGCTGCTGTGTTACTAGATGTTTTCTATGAGCTGCTGTGTTACTAGATGTTTCTATGCTGGCTGTGTTACTAGATGTTTCTATGCTGCTGTGTTTACTAGATGTTTCTATTCTGCTGTGTAACTAGATGTTTCTATGCTGCTGTGTTACTAGATGTTTCTATGCTGCTGTGTAACTAGATGTTTCTATGCTGCTGTGTTACTAGATGTTTCTATGCTGCTGTATTACTAGATGTTTCTCTCTATGCTGCTGTGTAACTAGATGTTTCTATGCTGCGTGTAACTATATGTTTCTATGCTGCTGTGTAACTAGATGTTCTCTCTATGCTGCTGTGTTACTAGATGTTTCTCACTATGCTGCTGTGTAACTAGATGTTTCTATGCTGCTGTGTAACTAGATGTTTCTATGCTGCTGTGTTACTAGATGTTTCTATGCGTGCTGTGTAACTAGATGTTTCTATGCTGCTGTGTTACTAGATGTTTCTATGCTGCTGTGTACTAGATGTTTCTCTCTATGCTGCTGTGTACTATATGTTTCTATGCTGCTGTGTTAGTAGATGTTTCTCTCTATGCTGCTGTGTTACTAGATGTTTCTCACTATGGCTGCTGTGTAACTAGATGTTTCTATGCTGCTGTGTAACTAGATGTTTCTCTCTATGCTGCTGTGTAACTAGATGTTTCTATGCTGCCGTGTTACTAGATATCTATGCTGCTGTGTTACTAGATGTTTCTCTGCTTGCTGATCTGTACTAGATGTTCTATGCTGCTGTGTTACTAGATGTTTCTGTCGCTGTGTACTAGAGTTTCTATGCTGCTGTGTTACTAGATGTTTCTATGCTGCTGTGTAACTAGATGTTCTATGCTGCTGTGTTACTAGATGTTTCTATGCTGCTGTTTTACTAGATGTTCTATGCTGCTGTGTTACTAGATGTTCTATGGCTGCTGTGTTACTAGATGTTTCTATGCTGCTGTGTAACTAGATGTTTCTATTGCTAGCTGTGTTACTAGATGTTTCTATGCTGCTGTGTATAGATGTTTCTATGCTGGTACTAGATGTTTCTATGCTGCTGTGTTACTAGATGTTTCTATGCTGCTGTGTAACTAGATGTTTCTATGCTGCTGTGTAACTAGATGTTCTATGCTGCTGTGTAACTAGATGTTTCTATGCTGCTGTGTTACTAGATGTTTCTATGCTGCTGTGTAACTAAGTTTCATGATCTGCTGTGTTACTAGATGTTTCTATGCTGCTGTGTTACTAGATGTTTCTCTCTTATGCTGCTGTTAACTATATGTTTTCTATGCTGCTGTGTTAGTAGATGTTTCTCTCTGTGCTGCTGTGTAACTAGATGTTTCTATGCTGCTTGTAACTAGATGTTCTCTCTATGCTGCTGTGTTACTAGATGTTTCTCACTATGCTGCTGTGTAACTAGATGTTTCTATGCTGCTGTGTAACTAGATGTTCTCTCTTATGCTGCTGTGTAACTAGATGTTCTATGCTGCCGTGTTACTAGATTATTTCTATGCTGCTGTGTTACTAGATGTTTCTATGCTGCTGTGTTACTAGATTCTTATGCTGGCTGTGTTACTAGATGTTTCTATTGCTGCTGTGTTACTAGATGTTTCTATGCTGCTGTGTTACTAGATGTTTCTATGCTGCTGTGAACTAGATGTTTCTATGCTGCTGTGTTACTAGATGTTTCTCTATGCTGCTGTGTAAACTATATGTTTCTATGCTGCTGTGTTACTAGATGTTTCTCTATGCTGCTGTGTAACTAGATGTTTTCATGCTGCTGTGTTACTAGATGTTTTCTCTATGCTGCCGTGTTACTAGATATTTCTATGCTGCTGTGTAACTAGATGTTTCTATGCTGCTGTGTAACTAGATGTTTCTCTCTATGCTGCTGTGTTACTAGATGTTTCTCACTATGCTGCTGTACTAGATGTTTCTATGCTGCTGTGTAACTAGATGTTTCTCTCTGATGCTGCTGTGTAACTAGATGTTCTATGCTGCTGTGTAACTAGATGTTTCTCTCTATGCTGCTGTGTAACTAGATGTTTCTAGCTGCTGTGTTACTAGATGTTTCTATGCTGCTGTGTTACTAGAATGTTTCTATGCTGCTGTGTACTAGATGTTTCTATGCTGTGCTGTGTTACTAGATGTTTCTATGCTGCTGTTGTAACTAAAGTTCTCTATGCTGCTGTGTAACTAGATGTTCTCTCTATGCGCTGTTTACTAATGTTTCTATGCTGCTGTGTACTAGATGTTTCTATGCTGCTGTGTTAACTAGATGTTTCTCTATGCTGCTGTGTACTAGATGTTTCTATGCTGCTGTGTTACTAGATGTTTCTCTCTATGCTGCTGTGTTACTAGATGTTTCTATGCTGCTGTGTTACTAAATGTTCTATGCTGCTGTGTTACTAGATGTTTCTATGCTGCTGTGTAACTAGATGTTTCTTATGCTGCTGTGTAACTAGAGTGTTCTCTCTATGCTGGCTGTGTAACTAGATGTTTCTCTCTATGCTGCTGTGTAACTAGATGTTTCTTCATGCTGCTGTGTTACTAGATTTCTCTCTATGCTGCTGTGTTACTAGATGTTTCTATGCTGCTGTGTTACTAGATGTTTCTATGCTGCTGTGTAACTAGATGTTCTATGCTGCTGGTAACTAGATGTTTCTATGCTGCTGTGTTTCTAGATGTGTTCTCTCTATGCTGCTGTGTAACTAGATGTTTCTCTCATATGCTGGCTGTGTAACTAGATTGTTTCTATGCTGCTGTGTA
>NW_019943229.1:159857-178098 GCF_002910315.2 Salvelinus sp. IW2-2015 | reverse complement strand
CCATAGTGAACCTGTTCTACAGTAGACCATAGTGAACCTGTTCTACAGTAGACCATAGTGAACCTGTTCTACAGTAGACCATAGTGAACCTGCTCAACAGTAGACCATAGTGAACCTGTTCTACAGTAGACCATAGTGAACCTGTTCTACAGTAGACCATACAGTAGACCATACAGTAGAGCAGTGGGTGTCAGCCCTGTCGCCTCTGACCATAGAACAGTGTCCATACCAGAAAATCAACACCGAACAAATTAGAAAATGCAAAAGCCTTACTTGAGTTTTAATGTTTGAATGCAGCCTTTTCAAAGACCGCAGGATACAGACATCTCGTCAATACACGTTGTACATTCATGAAACTATTGAGGCAAAATAACTGTTAGAACAATGAAAATATTCAGTGAAAAACTAAACAGGCATTTCTCTTCTGTAATCACTGGCTCAAAAATGGAAGAAAACCTGACCTGAACTTGACTAATAAGAAACTAATTTCCTTTGCAAAACATTGGTATAGTTTGCTGCGGTATATACTAATGAGAATGATCCAGTACCAACCACTACTAACCCAGGGTTCTCCCCAGGATTTGTTAACAATGTGGCGCTGCAGAATACGGCCAAGGGGGCAGTGCCCCCCTTTGGATCCAGAATGTTTTTTGCGTTTTTGAACGTCAAACTGCCATTTCCTGCAATCTAGAGAAAACAATTGTACTTTTATGACAAGAAAAATAAACAATAAACACCTCCTGCTAACCAGTATTAACCAACCAGAGAGCCCCTGTCCTGCCTCCCGTCTCACCCTGTCCTGCCTCCCGTCTCACCCTGTCCTGCCTCCCGTCTCACCCTGTCCAAGCAGCTTAAGGTATTGCTTTTCTTCCTTTACCCACATGATGTGTGGTGACCGCCATTTAAATGCAAACTAGCAAATACATTTATAACACATTGATCATTCTCAAACAAAAACATTAGAACTTGTCTATCATAAACTCAACATTGGATCAGTTTCTTGCTTGATGTACATTCAGTTATTTCAGTGTATAAAATCAAAACTAAATAAAATGAATTTTAAAAAACAAATTAAAACTGTGTTAGGAATAAACAAATATACAGAGCCTTCAGAAAGGATTCACAACCTTGACTTATTACACATTTTGTTGTTACAGCCTGAATATAAAATTGATTAAATTTAGATGTTGTGTCACTGGCCTACACACAATACCCCATAATATCAAAGTGGAATTATGTATTATTTTTTACAAATTAATAAAAAATGAATAACTGAAATGTCTTGAGTCAATAAGTATTCAACCTCTTTGTTATGACAAGGAGCCTAAATAAGTTCAGGAGTAAAAATGTGCTGAACAAGTCACATAATAATTTGCATGGACTCACTGTGTGTAATAATAGTCTTTAACGTGATTTTTGAAAGACTACCTCATCTCTGTACCCCACACACACAATTATCTGTACTGTCCCTCAATCGAGCAGTGAATTTCAAACACAAAGACCAAGAAGGTTGTCCAAAGCCTCGCAAAGGGCCCCTATTGGTAGATAGACTTTTTAAAAAGCAGACATTGAATATCCCTTTCAGCATGGTGAAGTTATTACTTACACTTTGGATGGTGTATCAATTCACCCAGTCACTACAAAGATACAGGCTTCCTAACTCAGTTGCCGGAGAGGAAGGAAACCACTCAGGGATTTCACAATGAGGCCAATGGTGACTTTAAAACAGTTACAGAGTTTAATGGCTGTGATAGGAGAGAACTGAGGATGGATCAACAACCTTGTAGCTACTCTACAATACTAACCTAATTGACAGAGTGAAAAAAATTAAGTCTGTACAGAATAACAAATATTCCAAAACATGCATCCTGTTTGCATTAAGGCACTAAAGTAAAACTGTCAAAAATGTGGCATCTGTAAGAACTAGGAGTTTTTCAGGATAAAAATAAATGCAATAGAGCTAAGCAGGTAAAATCCTAGAGGAAAACCTGGTTCAGTCTGCTTTCCACCAGAGATTAATTCACCTTTCAGCAGGACAATAACCTAAAACACAAGGCCAAATATACACTGCAGTTACTTACCAAGAAGACATTAAATGTTCCTGAGTGGCTTAATTATGTATGGCAAGACTTGAAAATGATCAACAACCAATTTGACAAAGCTTGAAGAATTTAAAAAAGAATAATGTGCAAATGTTGTACAATCCAGGTGTGGAAAGCTCTGAGAGACTTACCCAGAAACACTCACAGCTGTAATCGCTCTGAGAGACTTACCCAGAAACACTCACAGCTATAATCGCTGCCAGGGATGTGAATATTTACATAAAGGAGATATTTCTGTATTTAACTTCCAATAAATTAGCAAGAATGTCTAAAAACATGTTTTCACTTTGTCATTAGAGGTTTTTGTGTGCAGATGTGTGAGAGAAAATAGATAATTAATCCATTTTGAATTCAGGTTCTAACAAAATGTGGAATAAGTCAAGGGGTATGAATGCTTTCTGATAGCCACACAAATGACATACAGGTCATTACTTTTCCCTCTATATAAGAAGTAAACAAATAAGTTCCCAATAGAAGATGAGAGAACAAAAGGAGGCATGTATAGTAGCCTGGTCCCAGATCTGTTTGTACTCTTGTCCAGTTCGGTATGACAATGAGTAGCCTGGTCCCAGATCTGTTTGTACTCTTGTCCAGTTCGGTATGAACAATGAGTAGCCTGGTTCCCAATCTGTTTGTACTTCTTGTCCAGTTCGTATGACACTGAGTGACAGGGAGTAGGCATGATAGCTGTATAGACCCACATGAATCATGAACCAGATCAGCCCACATGAATCATCAGGACAGAAACAGACTCATGAATCATCAGGACCAAGACACTCATGAATCATCAGGACAGAGACAGACTCATGAATCATCAGGACCAAGCACCTCATGAATCATCAGGACCAAGACACTCATGACTCATCAGGACGAACAGACTCATGAGTCATCAGGACAGAGACAGACTCATGAGTCATCAGGACAGAGACAGACTCATGAGTCATCAGGACAGACATGAGTCATCAGAAAGACTCATGATCATCAGGACAGACTCATGAGTCATCAGGACAGACTCATGAGTCATCAGGACAGACTCATGAGTCATCAGGACAGACTCATGAGTCATCAGGACAGACTCATGAGTCATCAGGACAGAACGGTAACAGACATGGTCCAGATCAGCTGTATCTTCCACTGTGACTCCAGTGTCGGAGGAGCTGCGACTAGAGGAGTGGTAGGACCTGCAGAGGGACAGACACATGAATGAGGAAAACAGTGAAATAGAACTAAATATTTCACTTTAGTCTAGTTAAGTGGATGGTTAGACTCTTAAAAATGTTTTTAAGGCCTCCCAGGTGGCGCAGTGGCCACCAGAGACTCTGGGTTCGAGCCCAGGCTCTGTCGCAGCCGGCACGACCGGGAGACCCATGGGGGCGCACAATTGGCCAGCATCGTCCGGGTTAGGAGGGTTGCCTTGTGCGGCTTAGTTGGGTTTGTGTTTCGGAGGACGCATGGCTCTCGACCTTCGTCTCTCCCGAGTCCGTACGGGAGTTGTAGCGATGAGACAAGACAGTAACTAAACAACAATTGGATACCACGAAATTGGGGAAACCCCCACCCCCCAGAAAAATAATACATACAAAAATAAAAAATAAAAATAGTGGAGTCACTTTAGCAAGAGGAGAAGAGAACAGTTAATTAACCTGGGTGAGAATATACCTGTCAGGTGGAGGGGTTGAGAATATACCTGTCAGGTGGGGGGTTGAGAATATACCTGTCAGGTGGGGGTGTGAGAATATACCTGTCAGGGGTTGGGGTGAGAATATACCTGTCAGGGGGTGGGGGTGAGAATATACCTGTCAGGTGGGGGGGTGAGAATATACCTGTCAGGTGGGGGGTTGAGAATATACCTGTCAGGTGGGGGGTTGAGAATATACCTGTCAGGGGTGGGGGTTGAGAATATACCTGTCAGGGGTGGGGGGTGAGAATATACTGTCAGGTGGGGGGTTGAAGAATATACCTGTCAGGTGGGGGTTGAGAATATACCTGTCAGGTGGGGGGTTGAGAATATACCTGTCAGGTGGGGGGTTGAGAATATACCTGTCAGGTGGGGGGTTGAGAATATACCTGTCAGGTGGGGGTTGAGAATATACCTGTAGGTGGGGGTTGAGAATATACCTGTCAGGGAGTGACTATACCTGTCAGGGAGTGAGAATATACCTGTCAGGTGGGGGTTGAGATATACCTGTCAGGGGGTGGGGGTGAGAATATACCTGTCAGGGGTGGGGTTGAGAATATACCTGTCAGGTGGGGGGTTGAGATATACCTGTCAGGTGGGGGGTTGAGAATATACTGTCAGGTGGGGGTTAGAGAATATACCTGTCAGGTGGGGTTGAGAATATACCTGTCAGGTGGGGGGTTGAGAATATATGTTCAGGTGGGGGTTGAGAATATATCGTGTCAGGTGGGGGGTTGAGAATATACCTGTCAGGGTGGGGGTGAGAATATACCTGTCAGGGAGTGAGAATATGCAGGTAGATACCTTGTCAGGAGTGAGAATATACTTGTAGGTGGGGGGGTTGAGAATATACCTGTCTGATGTGTGTGTGAGAATATACCTGTCAGGTGGGGTGAGAATATACTCCTGATCTAGGTGGGGGGCTTGGAATATTACCTGTCCAGGTGGGGGTTGAGAATATACCGTGTCAGGGTGGGGGGTTGAGAAATTCAATCGGTGTCAGGGGGTTGGGGTGAGAATATACCTGTCAGGGGTGGGGTGTGAAAATACCTGTCAGGTGCGGGGGTGAGAATATACCTGTCAGCGTGTTGGAATATACCTGTCAGGTGGGTTGAGAATATACACTGTCAGGGGTGGGGTTGAGAATAACCTGCAGGGGAGGTGGGTGGGGTGAAAAATACTGTCAGGTGGGGGGTGTTGAAGAATTCCAGTGGGGGTTGAGATATACCTGTCAGGTGGGGGTTGAAGAATATACCTGTCAGGTGGGGGGTTGGAATAACTACCTTCAGTGGGGGGTTGAAAAAATATACCTGTCAGGGAGTGACTATACCTGTCAGGGAGTGAGAATATACCTGTCAGGTGGGGGGTTGAGAATATACCTGTCAGGGGGTGGGGGGTGAGAATGATACCTGTCAGGGTGGGGGTTTGAGAATATACCTGTCAGTGGGGGGTTGAGAATATACCTGTCAGGTGGGGGGTTGAGAATATACCTGTCAGGTGGGGGTTGAGAATATACCTGTCAGGTGGGACCTGTCAGGTGGGGGTTGAGAATTATACTGTAGGTGGTGGTTGAGAATAATCTGTCAGGTGGGGTTGAGAATATATCTGTCAGGTGGGGGTTGAGAATTACCTGTCAGGGGTGGGGGTGAGAAATACCTGTCAGGGAGTGGAATATACCTGTAGGAGCTGAGAATATACCTGTCAGGGAGTGAGAATATACCTGTAGGTGGGGGGGTTGAGAATATACCTGTCTGATGTGTGTGTGAGGAATATACCTGTCAGGTGGGGGTGAGAATATACCTGGTCAGGTGGGGGGGGGGGGGGGGGTTGAGAATATACCTGTCGGGGTGGGGGGGTGAGAATATACTTCAGGGAGTGAGATATAGCTGTCAGGGAGTGACGAATATACCTCAGCCGTGGGGTGTGGAGAATATCTGTCAGGTGGGGGATGAGAATATTACCTGTCAGGGTGGGGGTTGAGAATATCCTGTCAGTGGGGTGAGAAATATACCTGTGGGGGTAGAATTAGCGGGTGTGGAGAGATAACTGTCAGGGGGTTTAAATATACCTGTGGGGGGTTGAGTATGGAGGTATATCTATATCGATGTGGTGTGGTTGGAGAATTATACCTGTCAGTGGGGTTGAGAATATACCTTTGGAATATTCCTGATAGGTGGGGGGAGATAGATTATACCTGTCAGGTGGGTGTGAGTAATTGAACCTTGTCAGGTGGAAAACGAGCGTGTGAAACCGGGCTGGAGATATACCTGAGTCAGGTGGGGTGAGAATATACCTGTCAGGTGGGGGTTGAGATATTACCTTAGGGTGGGGGTTTGAAATATACCTGTCAGAATACCGCAGGGAGTGGACTTAATACGTCATGGGAGTGGATATATACCTGTCGGTGGGGTGAGAATATACCTGTCAGGGGGGGGGGTGAGAATATACCGGTCGGGGGTGGGGGGTTGAGAGAATATAACCTGTGCAGATGGGGGGGTTGAAATATTACTGTGCAGGTGGTGGGTGTGAGCAAACTATACCGCTCATGGTCAGTGTGCGGTTGAGAGAGAACCTGTGCAGGTGGGGACCGTCAGTGGGTGGTTTGAGAAATACCTGTCAGGTGGGGGTGAGAATATATCCTGTCAGTGGGCGGGTTGAGAATAATCTGTCAGGGGGGAGTTGAGAATATACCTGTCAGGGTGTGGGGTGAGAATATACCTGTCAGGAGTGAGAATATACTGTCAGGAGTGAGAATATAACCTGTCAGGGAGTTGAGAAGATATACCTGTAGGTGGGGGTTTGAGAAATACCTGTCTGATGTGTGGTGTTGGAGAATATACCTGCAGGTGGGGGTGAGAAATACCGTGTCAGGGGGGGGGGGGGGGGGGGTGGAAATATACCTTGCTCGGGTGGGGGGGTGATTACCGGAGGGTAGGAATATCCTGTCAGGAGTGAGAACTATACCTGTTCAGGGGGTTGAGAAGTATACCTGTCAGGTGGGGTGAGAATAGTACCTGTCAGTGGGGGTGAGAATATACTCTAGGGGGGTGAGATATCCTAGGGGGTGAGAATTTCGTGTCTTAGGTGGTGGGTGTGTTAGAATATACCTGTTCAGGTGGGGGGAGATATACTGTGGTAATATACCTGTCAGGTGGGGGTTGAGAAATACCTTCAGTGGGTGGTGAGAATAACCTGAGCGTGGTATACCTCCAGTGGGGTGGGGAGAATATACCTGTTCAGGGTGGTGGGGGTGAGTATAAACCTTGTCAGGTGGGGGTGAGAATATACCTGTCATGGGGTGGGGGGGGTGAGATTATATACTGCAGGGTGGGTTGATGAAAACCTGCAGGGGGTGGGGTGAAATAATATACTGTCCAGGTGGGGGTTTGAGACATATAACCGTCAGGTGGGGTGAGAATATTACAGTGGGAGAACAAGTATTGAACCCGGACATTTTGCAGGTTTCCCTAACCCAAGCATTGGTAGAGTCTGTAATTTTTACAATAGTACACTTCAACTGTGAGAGAAGGAATCAAAAACAAAATCCAGCAAAATCACATTGTATATTTTAAAGTAATAATTTGCATGTTTATTGCATTGACATAAGTATTTGATACCATCAAGAAAGCAGAATTAAGTATTTGTAGCAGAAAACCTTTAGTTTTGCAATTCAGAGATCATACGTTTCCTGTAGTTCTTGACCAGGTTTGCCACCACGCAGGCAGGGATTTTGGCCCATCCTCCAACACCTTCTCCAGATCCTTCAGGTCTCGGGGCTGTCGCGGCCAATCGGACTTTCGGGCTCCCTCCAAAGATTTTCTATTGGTGGTCCCGGAGACTGGCTAGGCCACTCCAGACCTTGAGAGAGCTTCTTACGGAGCCACTCCTAGTTGCCCTGGGCTGTGTGTTTCGGGTCGTTGTCAGCCTGGAAGACCCCAGCCACGACCCATCTTCAATCTCTTCTGGAGGGAAGAGTGTTGTTGTCAGATCTCGCGTACATGGCCCCATCCATCCTCCTCAATACGGGTGCAGGTCGTCCTGTCCTTTGCCAGAAAAGCATCCCCAAAGAATGACTGTTTTCCACCTCCATGCTTCCGGTGGATGGTGTTCTTGGGGTTGTACTCATCCTTCTTCTCTCCAAACACGGCGAGTGAGTTAGACCAAAAAGCTCTATTTGTCTCTCAACCACATACCTCTTCTCCCATTCCTCCTCTGATCATCCAGATGGTCATTGCAAACTTCAGACGGCCTGGACATGCGCTGGCTTGGAGCAGGGGACCTTTGCGTGGCTGCAGAATTTTAATCCATGACGGCGTAGTGTGTTACTAATGGTTTTCTTTGAGACTTGTGGTCTCAGCTCTCTTCAGGTCATTGGGACCAGGTCCTGCCGTGTATTCTGGGCTGATCCTCACATTCCTCATGATCATTGATGCCCCGAGGTGAGATCTTGCATGGAGCCCCAGACCGAGGGTGATTGACCGTCATCTTGAACTTCTTCCATTTTCTAATAATTGGTCCAACAGTTGTTGCCTTCTCACCAAGCTGCTTGCCTATTGTCCTGTAGCCCATCCCAGCCTTGTACAGGTCTACAATTATCCCTGATGTCCTTACACAGCTCTCTGGTCTTGGCCATTGTGGAGAGGTTGGAGTCTGTTTGATTGAGTGTGTGGACAGGTGTCTTTTATACAGGAACGAGTTCAAACAGGTGCAGTTAATACAGGTAATGAGTGGAGAACAGGAGGGCTTCTTAAAAAAAACTAACAGGTCTGTGAGAGACGGAATTCTTACTGGTTGGTAGGTGATCAAATACTTATGTCATGCAAAAAATGCAAATTAATTACTTAAAAATCATACAATGTGATTTTCTGGATTTTTGTTTTAGATTCCGTCTCTCACAGTTGAAGTGTACCTATGATAAAAATTACAGACCTCTACATGCTTTGTAAGTAGGAAACCTGCAAAATCGCAGTGTATCAAATACTTCGCTCCACTGTACCTGTAATTGTGTGGTGAGGGGGGGGGTTGAGAATATACTTGTCAGGTGGGGGGTTGAGAATATACCTGTCAGGTGGGGGGGTGAGAATATACCTGTGTTGAGAATATACCTGTCTGATGTGTGTGTGAGGGGGCTCTTACCTGGAGCTCCTGTAGCTATCACTCCTTCTCCCACGTCTCCTGCTGGAGCTGCGGCTATGACTCCGACTGGAGGAAGTGTCATAGGAGTCAGACCTGTGTTAAGATAGACAAAGGAGTGTTCACTAAAGTATTAAAGTATTCACCCTTCATCCAAATACACACTGCATTTGTAAATTATTCAGACCCCTTTTCCCACACTGTTACCTTGTTCTAAAATTGATTCGTATTTGTTTTCCCCTCAATCTACAATCAATACCCAACAATGACAAAGCAAAAAGAGTTCGACATTTTTGTAAATGTATTAAAAATAAATAACAGAAATACATTTTTACATAAGTATTCAGACCCKTTGCTATGAGACTTGAAATTGAGCTCAGGTGCATCCTGTTTCCATTGATCATCCTTGAGATGTTTCTACAACTTGATTGGAGTCCACCTGTGGTAAATTCAATTGATTGGAAAGGCACACACCTGTCTATATAATGTCCCACAGTTGACAGTGAATGTCAGAGAACAAACCAAGCCCTGAGGTCGAAGAAATTGTCTATAGAGCTCAGAGACAGGATTGTGTCGAGACACAGATCTGGGGAAGGGTATCAAAACATTTCTGCAGCACAGGAAGGTCACCAAGAACACAGTGGCCTCCATCATTCTTAAATGGAAGAAGTTTGGAACCACCAAGACTCTTCCTAGAGCTGGCTGCCCGGCCAAACTGAGTCATCAGAGGGGAAGGGCCTTGGTCAGGGAGGTGACCAAGAACCCAATGGTCACTGGCAGAGCTCTATAATTCCTCTGTGGAGATGGGAGAACCTTCCAGAAGGGCAACCATCTCTGCAGCACTCCACCAATCAGGCCTTTATGGTAGAGTGGCCAGATGGAAGCCACTCCTCAGTAAAAGGCATATAACAGCCCGCTTGGAGTTTGCCAAAAGGCACCTAAAGGACTCTCAGACAATGAGAAGACAAGATTCTCTGGTCTGATGAAACCAAGATTGAACACTTTGGCCTGAATGCTAAGCATCACGTCTGGAGGAAACCTGGCACCCTCCCTACGGTGAAGCATGGGGGCGGCAGCATCATACTGTGGGGATGTTTTTCAGCGGCAGGGACTGGGATACTAGTCAAGATCGAAGGAAAGATGAACGGAGCAAAGTACAGAGAGATCCTTGATGAAAACCTGATCCAGAGCGCTCAGGACCTCAGACTGGGGTGAAGGTTTACCTTCCAACAGGACAACGACCTTAAGCACACAGCCAAGACAACGCAGGAGTGGCTTCGGGACAAGTCTCTGAATGTCCTTGAGTGGCCCAGCCAGAGCCCGGACTTGAACCAGATCGAACATCTCTGGAGAGACCTGAAAATAGCTGTGCAGCGACGTTCCTCATCCAACCTGACAGAGCTTGAGAGGATCTGCAGAGAAGAATGAGAGAAACTCCCCAAATACAGGTGTGCCAAGCTTGTAGCGTCATACCCATGAAGACTCAAGGCTGTAATCGCTGCCAAAGGTGCTTCAACAAAGTACTGAGTAAAGGGTCTGAATACTTATGTAAATGTGATTTTTCAGTTTTTATTCTTTTAAATAAATGTTGCTTTGTCATTGTGGGGTATTGGGTGTAGATTGATGACGTAAAACACCAATATAAATCAATTTTAAAATAAGACTTAATATAACAAAATGGGGAAAAAGTCAAAGGGTCTGAATACTTTCCGAATGTACTGTAGCTGGAGTTTACCCACAAACCCCAAAAATGTATATTTGGAATGTTGATGCACATGTAGAGAAACCATGGAGACATGACTGAGGAGGACAGATGGACAGGTCTAGATGGTCTACATTGAGGAGGACAGATGGATAGGTCTACTTGTCTAGTCTACCTGGATCTCCTGCGTCGATCATGGGAACGGCTTCTGGAATTACTTCTACTATAGGTCCGACTATGACTGTTGTAGCTGCGGTAGGTGATGCTGCGGGACCGGGAGCGCCCTCTGGGATACCTCCTCCTACTCCTGCTCCGACTCCTAGGAGAAGAGTTCCAGATTAAATCAGAGTATTTCTGTCCAGTCCATATCAGACCTGTAGATCATAAAACCTGGATATGTTGCATAAATTACCTTTATATTACACAAACCAGACATTACCTGGCTACATATCAAAATAACATCAATAATTTCAGTCAGTCAACCAGCCGGCCGGCCACCCAACCAGTCAGTCGGTCAGCCAACCAGCCAGTAAACCAGTCAATCAGTAAACCGCCCAGTCAGTCAGTAAGACAGACAGCCAGTAAACCCCCCAGTCAGTCAGCCAGTAAGTAAGTAAGCCAGTAAGTAAGTAAGCCAGTCAGCAAACCTGGAGGAGTAGCTGGAGGAGCGTGATCTATTCCTGGAGCGGCTGGAGGAGGGGGATCTTCCTCTGGACCGGGACCTGTGGGAATGGCTAGACCCCGACCGGGACCTCCTGCTGCCCCGCTTCTCCTCCGTGGCCCCTCCCCCGGTTCCAGCTGCAGACCTCTCCTCACTGGAACTGCTGTCCTGGTTCCTGGGCCTTTGGTTCAGTCTGGCCGTCTTCCGTACCTCGTCGAAAAGCGACCCCGGACGCACCCGGCTCTGGCTCTTGATCTGGATGCTGACTCCCCCCTGGGTCCTCCCGCCTTGGCTCTGGGTCCTGCTACCCTGGGGCCTGATGCCTTCCTGGGGCTGGGTCCGGGACCCACTGTGCTCCGGGAGTCTGGTGGGGAGCAGATGAGCCATGGAGGAGGGGTTTGGGTTCAGGGCTTGCAGAGCAGCCATCCCCTTTAGAGGCTTCCATTTGGGGTCGACAGGAGGACCAGCGGCTCTGCCTGCTGCAGTTTCCTGCTGCTCGACACTAGCTAGCATCACAGCTGGCAGAGAGGCTGTACACTGTGGATCTTTAACAGGTGAGAGAAGCACGTCTCCCTTCTTTAAGGAGCGACTCAGAGGAGACAGTGTTTTCAGACTGATATCTGGTGCCTGTTGGCCTGGTGGCTCGGTAGTGGGGTCAGGGAGGTCATGTTCTGGGGTGCAGATTTCCATATCGTCTACCATCTCTGGCTGATCCATCTTTGGCAGGTTAGCAGTGAGGTCCTGAGGTTTTGTGTGTTTTGGGTTTGAGTTGGCAGTTGGTTTAGCTTTCAGTTCTTTGGTCATCTCTGCTGCATCTTCCACGCTGTGAGGCGTTGGCTGTACTGAACTGTTTCTGTTGGGTGAAGCAGGACTTTCCTTGTCCTCCTTTTCCAGACGTGGGGATTTGCCAGGTCTTCCCCTGACAGCTCTCTGAGGACTATCCTTTACAGCAGCATGTTTTTGCTCCAGACGTTTTTCTTTCTGGGACTCATCCTCCTCCTCTTCCTCTCCAAACTCCATTGGCGGCTGCCAGTGGAATGTCTCCTTCAGCTTCTGGTGTTTCCTCTTGGACCGCTTCGACTTGACCTTTGACCTGTGGGAGCCAGACTTGGCAGAGCTCCTCCTCTTGTGTTTGTGTTTACGTTTGTTCTTCTTCCTGCTCTTGTGTCTCTCTGCCTCGGGGCCCTTCTCAGGGCTCCCCTCCAATGGGGTGGCATTATGTACAGGTGCAGGAAGCAGCAACACAGAGGTTCCAGGGGCTTTGTTCATCTTGCTGTGTGACCGCACATGGTGTTCGTGTTCTGACTCGGAGCTGGCCTCGCCCTCCTCCTTCTCTGACAGGAAGACCTTGGGCTCGGTGGTGGCCATCTTGGGCAGCACCTTCTCAGAGTCGCTCTCAGAGTCCCACCCAGCGAGAGCTGCTAGTCTCTGGTCAGGAATCTCTGCTGACCTAACATCAGGCTTCTGGTTGTTCACCAGGCTGGTCTTTCTGCCTAGTTTATCCCCGTCACTGTCCCACTCTGACCTACTGCTGGGTTCCTCCAAGGACTTTTGGTTTGGTTTCAGACTTTTTGCTTCCGTTTCCTGACGACGTTGGTCTTCTGATAAGGTGCCAAAGAGCTTCGGTCCCTTGGAGCCATTCTGCCTGGGCCCAGGACTGTGTTCGCTGGCTGTTCCGTCCTCAGAGTCAGATGAAAACATGTTGATCTGGGAGTCAGGCGCTTTGAGGTACTTATCCAGGTTCTTGATCCGCTTCAGAGAGTTGTAGTACTGCTTCCAGCCCTTGTCTATAGTCTTGTCTAAAGTCTTGTCTAGGCCTCTCTTGTGAGAGTCATATGAGTCTGACCTGCTGTAGGAGGAGGATCTGCTGTAGTAGTGACCTGGTGACCGTATCCTGGACCGTGAGTGACTCCTGGAGTGACTCCTGGAGTGACTGTGAGACCGGCTGTAGGACCTGCTCCTGTAGGAGCCGCTGGGTGATCTTCTCTGGTGTCTGTGGCTCTTAGAGCCACGGCTCTTTTCCAGGTGGGAGTTCTCTGGGTGGGTCTCAGATGTACTGGGGGCTGTGGGGCCTATGGGGGACAGGCAGGCCGGGGTCGTCTTGGTCTTGACCTCCTGGACTCGGACGTAGGAGGGTTTCCATGGTTTCTGGCCGGGCTTCCAGCGTGAGGGAGGGGGACTGTCACTCATGGGTATGACAGGGGCGTTCTCAGGGGCTGGGGTGGCAGGGAGGGCTGTGCCTTTGGTCTCTACACCCTTCACTGCCCCTGCGGCGTCTGGCTTTAGCCTGCTGACGTCAGCCATCTTGGGCTTCTTGGAGGATCTGGTTGCCTTTCTCCTCCTGAGCCGGGACAAAGACCTGGACCTGGATCTGTACCGGGATCTGGATCGAGACCTGGATGTGGACCTTGACATGGATAGAGACCTGCTTCTGGAGTGAGACAGACTCCTGGACTGGGAGTAAGACATAGACCTGCCCCTGGATCTGGAGCGGCTAGGTGTGTAGGAACTGGAGTCTCTGGATGAAGGGGAGGAGTGACGCCGCTTGCCCGACCCGGAGCACTGCTTCCTGGGGGAGCGTCTGTGGGCGGAAGGGGTCCGGGACACGGAGAGGGACCTTCTCTCAATATCACCAGGATTTGACCCCTGACCCTCTCGGACGGGCGACTGTTTTGGCTCTTTGCTCTTGGTGGACTCCTTTTTTTGTCTCTTGGCATGTTTGCGTTTCTTGGCCTTCTTGCGCTTGGCTTTCTTCTTCTCCTTCCTGTGTTTGCGGTGCTGGCTGGAGCGGTCAGAGCTGTGGCCTGAGGAGCACTCCGGGGACTGGGACCATGGGGAGTCACTCCTGGTGCGGTCTCCCTCCCATCTGCTGGAACAACGGTCATTCAATCTGTTAAATCAAGATCCCACCCTCAGAGAGAACAGTCGAACTGACCTCAAGGTTTCAAACAATACTATAGTAGCTATGTATTATATATATATATATATAATAATAAATATAATTTTATTTATATATATATATATATATATATATATATATATATATAGTAGTTATAGTAGCTATGATTATATATAGTAGTGTATATAGTAGCTATGTTTATGTATATGTATAGTAGTTATGTATAGGTTATATAATAGTTATAGTAGCGTATTATGTATAATAGTAGTATAGTAGCTATGTATTAGTATAGTAGTTATAGTAGCTATGTATTATTATATAGTAAGTTATAGTAGCTATGTATTATATATAGTAGTTATAGTAGCTATGTATTATATATAGTAGTTATAGTAGCTATGTATTATGTATATGTATAGTAGTTATTAGCTATTGTATTATATATAGTAGTTATAGTAGCTATGTTATAGTATATGTGTAACTAGTATTATATATAGTAGTTATATTAGCTATGATGTATAGGTATAGTAGTTATAGTAGCTATGTATTATATATAGTAGTTATAGTAGCTATGTATTATGTATAGTAGTTATAGTAGCTATGTATTATATATAGTAGTTATAGTAGCTATGTATTATGGATAGTAGTTATAGTAACTATGTATTATATATAGTAGTTATAGTAGCTATGTATTATGTATAGTAGTTATAGTAGCTATGTATTATATATAGTAGTTATAGTAGCTATGTATTATGTATATGTATAGTAGTTATAGTAGCTATGTATTATATATAGTAGTTATAGTAGCTATGTATTAATATATATATAGTAAGTTATAGTAGCTATGTATTATATATAGTAGTTATAGTAACATGTATTATTATATGTAGTTATAGTAGCTATGTATGTATATGATAGTAGTATAGTACTATGTATTATAATATAGTAGTTATAGTAGCTATGTTTATATATATAACTATAGTAGTTATAGTAGCTAGGTATTATATATAGTAGTTATAGTAGCTATGTATTCATTCAACTTGTACAACTGACTAGGTATCCCACTTTCCTTTCCCTATTATATATTATATATACAGTACCAGTCAAAGTTTGGAACACCTACTCATTCAAGAGTTTGCCTTTTTACTATTTTCTACATTGTAGAATAATAATGAAGACATCAAAAACTATGAAATAACAACATATGGAATCATGTAGAAACCAACAAAGTGTTAATCACATGGTTTAGTGTAGCTGGGAGTCTCCTATTGTATGTGACACTTTAATGTAAGGCCCTTTCGGCCCTATGTGCAGTTCCACTATGTATTGTATACAGTGAAACAGTGGGTGTACTTCTCTCCTCGGCTCCATCTCTCTTCGCTGGGTGGCTGGTAGGTCTTGTTCTCTGCATTTCCTCCTTCCAGTGGGGAGGAGTTTCGCTGCTTCCTTGTTCCTCCTCCTCCGAAGCCGAGCGCGACTTAGACACGTCGGGGTGTAGGTACCTCTGCAGAGAGAACAGAACAGAAAACTAACCAGACTGCCCTACAGCACACTGGGTTCTGCACATGTCACTTCCTCCCCTGATAGCCACGTTTCTACACAGAGCTCCGTGATGTCCGTGAAGTCAACATTGAATGGTTGCTTTAGTGGGGATTTAAATAATCTAACAGTGCAAAAACGAGAGCTAGGCAGTTAAACCAGAAATATAGGCACAAGACCAACAGATTTCTCAGGACATTCAGCAACATCTGGTATAGTATGGTAGTAGTTATAATAGATAATGTACCATTGGTATAGTATGGTAGTAGTTATAATAGGATAATGTACCATTGGTATAGTATGGTAGTAGTTATAATAGGATAATGTACATTGGTATAGTTATGGTAGTAGTTATAATAGGATAATGTCATGGTTATAGTATGGTAGTATGTTAATAGTGATAATGTACCATTGTTAGTATGGTAGTAGTTATAGATAGGATAATGTACCATTGGTATAGTATGGTAGTAGTTATAATAGATAATGTACCATATTGGTATAGTATGTGTAGTTATAAATAGGATAATGGACCATTGGTTATAGGTATAGTGTTATAATAGGATAATGTACCATGTCTCCTCTGCTTTGATCTTGCGTCCAGACTTGGTGATGACTGCTTCAGGTCATTGGGAAGGAAGGAGGCCTCTGCGCAGTTCTGGAAATAACATGAACACAATTATAGACAAACAAACTGGAAGACATTTGGTTTTCAGTTAGGTCAGTTTTGAGGCTCTTTAAAAAGTTAGTTAATGCCCCATTTCATGACAGGCATTTTTCAATTACATTCCAGGTCAAGTTGTCAATTTCTTTGAGTAAATTAGGGTAACTACTGTATTAAACAGATTTAGACTGAGCCTGATTGTCCGGGAACTTAGAATTGACCCTAGATAGATTGTCTGGGACTAGATTGGACCCTAGATTAGATAGTCGAGGGACTAGATTGACCCTAAGATTAGATAGGTTCCGGGACTAGATTGACCACTAGATAGTAGGTCCGGGAAATGACCCTAGATTAGATAGGTCCGGGACTAGATTGACCCTAGATTAGAATAGGTCCGGACTAGATTGACCCTAGATTAGATAGGTCCGGGACTAGCATTGACCCTAGATTAGATAGGTCCGGGACTAGATTAGTTACCCTAGAATTAGAGAGGTCCCGGGACTAGTTGACCCTAGACTTAGATAGCGTCCGGACTTAGAATTGACCTAGATTAGATAGGTCCGGGACTAGATTGACCCCCTAGAATTGATAGGTCCGGGATCAGATTGACCCCTAGATTAGATAGGCGGGACTAGATTGACCTAGATTAAATTAGGTCCGGACTAGATTGACCCCATAGAAATTAAATAGGTGCGGGGAACTAGATTGACGTAGATTAGATAGGTCCGGGACTAAGATTTGACCTCTAGATTAGATAGCGTCCGGACTAGATGACCTAGTTATTAGATAGGCCGGGACTAGATTGACCCTAAGATTAGATAGGTCCGGGACTAGATTGACCCTTAGATTAGAAGGGTCCGACTAGATTGACCCCTAGATTAATAGGTCCGTGACTAGATTGATCTAGATTAGATAGGTCCGGGAATAGATTGACCCTCTAGGATGCAACACATCGATAGGATCAGAATCAAGAGACTGACTGTCTGGCTTGGTCCTCCTTGGCCCGGCTGTTAACAGGGTTAGTAACAGAGAGAGGGTTAGTTATCAGAGATATAGACTGACGTGTCTGGTTGGTCCTCCTGGCCCGGCTGGTTAAGGGGTTACAAGTAACAGAAGAGGGTTCTCAGAGATAGGACTGGACCGTGTCTCGGTTTGGTCCTCCTGGCCGGCTGAAGTTAACGGGAGTTAGTAACAGAGAGAGGGTTAGTATCAGAGATAGACTACGTTGTCTGGTTGGTTTCCTCCTGGGGGCCCGGCTGGTTAACGGTAGTTAACAGGAGAAGGGTTAGTTATTCAGAGATTAGACTGACGGTCCTGATGGTTGGTCCCTTCCCTGGCCCGGCTGGGTTAACAGGTTAGTAACAGAGATGAGGTTAGTATCAGAAAGATAGACTGACGTGTCTGGTTGGTCCTCCTGGCCCGGCTGCGGGTTAACGGGTTAGTACAGAGAGAGTTAGTATCAGAGATAGACTGACGTGTCCTCGGTGGTCCTCCTGGCCGGCTGGTTAACAGGTAGTAACAGAGAGAGGTTAGTATCCAGAGAATAGACGTGGACGTGTCTGGTTGGTCCCCTCCCTGCCCGCTGTTTAAGCAGGCGTTAGTAACAGAGAGAGGCTGATTTTGTTAGTATCCCAGAAGATAGACTGACTGCTGGTTGCGTCCCTCCTGGCCCCGGCTCTCTATTTAATTTTCTACATGCCAATACTGTGTCGGTTTAACATAGGAGCATACATGATGGTTACTTGCCTCACCCTAGTAACCAGAGAGGAGGTTAGTATCCAGAAGATTAGACCTCTAGTCGTGATTGCTGACGCTTCTCTCGTGATCACCTCCTCACGAGGGACGGAGAGCCCGGCTAGTCTTGCCCGC
>NW_019943229.1:156162-158973 GCF_002910315.2 Salvelinus sp. IW2-2015 | reverse complement strand
GACAGTAGGAGGTAGGAATAGAGAAACGTGGCCCCAGGCTGCGACAGTAGGAGGTAGGAATAGAGAAACATGGCCCCAGGCTGCGACAGGAGGAGGCCTAATGATATCAAGTTAAAATAACCCTTAGCATCACTTAGCGCATATCATGCATGGGTCCTTAAAGTAATATCTACAATAAACACAGACATAACTATAATTATAACTCAGACCTTTTATTTGCAATAATTGGATTTCCAATCCTCTCTGCCAAGATAAACCCCTGCATGTGTGTGTGTGTGTGTGTGTGTGCGCGCGCACAGTGAACCATCCTCATTGCTAAGGCACACAGCCCACAACAGAGACATGCACAGGAAGGAGAATGCTGTCATTTACCCCAAATACACAGCAGGGTGGGCAGTGTGAGTGAGTGTGTGTGTGTGTGTGTGTCTATCTAGTGTGGTGTCATAGACAGTCTCCCAGGGCTGGCCATTTCCCAGCAGTCTGTGCTGTATCTGCCCAGGACCAGCGTGTGGTCGGCCACTGATGGCAACAGGAGCGGGAAGCGCTGAACGCTCTGTGCCCAAACCAGGATACCAAGGACGCCCAGCTCTCCACAGCGTGACCATACGGAATTTCTCATCCCCATGCCAGCCTACTGACCGCTCATAACCAAACTTAGGCTCAATAACAGTGTTCTGCAATTTCTGTCCTGATGACTCACAGTGTGCAGTAACTTTTGTTACAGCCCAGTACTAACAGATAATTCAATGAATTAACTGATCTCCAAGCGCTTGATTGGTTGAGCCAAGTGTGCTAGTGGTATGGCAATCTCTCGTGGGCAGACTGCGGAAATATAAATGGTACGGTAGATCTATGATAGATCTAGATTCTATGGCTAACGAGCAGCAATAGTTCTGGTGCTTTTTTATTTATTTTTATTTATCACTGGTAATTTGGACAAATCATGATTTCGCATGTTATAGCATCTTTCAAATTATGGAAAGTGGGAGGGGACATTCGGCCCATAGACGAGGAGCAAGAGTCCTTACGCTATCTATTTGGCATGAGGGTCTGCTTTACAAATTGAGGAAAGTGTGTGATGGGAGGTAAAACATTACGACATCATAAACATCCATGTACACAACAAACAATGGTGTCGTTAAAATTGGCAAAAAACACACACATTTTTCACACAGGGTCGTGGGGTGAGACAGGGATGCAGCTTAAGCCCCACCCTCTTCAACTATATATCAACGAATTGGCCGGGCACTAGAACAGTCTGCGCAGCCCGGTCTCACCCTACTAGACCCGAAGTCAAATGTCTACTGTTTGCTGATGATCTGGTGCTTCTGTCACCAACCAGGAGGGCCTACAGAGCACTAGATCTTCTGCACAGATTCTGTCAGACCTGGGCCTGACAGTAAATCTCAGTAAGACCAAAATAATGGTTTCCAAAAAAGGTCCAGTCGCCAGGACCACAAATTCCATCTAGACACCGTTGCCCTAGAGCACACAAAAACTATACATACCTCGGCCTAAACATCAGCACAACAGGTAGCTTCCACAGAGCTGTGAACGATCTGAGAGCACAGGCAAGAAGGGCATTCTATGCCATCAAAGGAACATAAATTTCAACATACCAATTAGGATCTGGCTAAAAATACTTGAATCAGTCATAGAGCCCATTGCCTTTATGGTTGTGAGGTCTGGGGTCCGCTCACCAACCAAGATTTCACAAATGGGACAACACCAAATTGAGACTCTGCATGCAGAATTCTGCAAAATATCCTCCGTGTACAACGTAGAACACAAATAATGCATGCAGAGCAGAATTAGGCCGATACCCTATTATCAAAATCCAGAAAAGAGCCGTTAAATTCTACAACCACCTAAAAGGAAGCGATTCCCAAACCTTCCATAACAAAGCCATCACCTACAGAGAGATGACCTGGAGAAGAGTCCCCTAAGCAAGCTGGTCCTAGGGCTCTGTTCACAAACACAAACACACCCCACAGAGCCCCAGGACAACAGCACAATTAGACCCAACCAAATCATGAGAAAACAAAAGATAATTACTTGACACATTGGAAAGAATTAACAAAAAACAGAGCAAACTAGAATGCTATTTGGCCCTAAACAGAGAGTATACGTGGCAGAATACCTAACACTGTGACTGACCCACCTAAGGAAAGCTTTGACTATGTACAGACTCAGTGAGCATAGCTTGCTATTGAGAAAGGCCGCCGTAGGCAGACATGGCTCTCAAGAGAAGACAGGCTATGTGCTCACTGCCCACAATGAGGTGGAAACTGAGCTGCACTTCCTAACCTCCTGCCAATGTATGACATATTAGAGAGACATATTTCCCTCAGATTACACAGATCCACAAAGAATTCGAAAACAAATCCAATTTTGATAAACTCCCATATCTACTGGGTGAAATTCCACAGTGTGCCATCACAGCAGCAGATTTGTGACCTTGTTGCACAAGAAAAGGGCAACCAGTGAAGAACAAACACCATTGTAAATACAACCCATATTTTATGTTTATTTATTTTAACTTGTGTGCTTTAACCATTTGTACATTGTTACAACACTGCATATATATAATATGACATTTGTATGTCTTTATTGTTTTGAAACTTCTGTATGTGTAATGTTTACTGTTCATTTTATTGTTTTATTTGACTTTGTATATTATCTACCTCACTTGCTTTGCAATGTTAACACATGTTTCCCATGCCAATAAAGCCCTTGAATTGAATTGAATTGAATTGGAGAGAGAGAGAGAGAGAGAGAGAGAGAGAGGGAGGAGGGGAGGGAGAGGAGAGA
>NW_019943229.1:148268-153095 GCF_002910315.2 Salvelinus sp. IW2-2015 | reverse complement strand
ACTGCCCGAAAATCGTAAAGAGATAGTGGAGAGAGATAGAGGGGAGAGAGAGAGAGAGAGAGAGGGAGGGGGGAGAGTGAGTGAGTGAGTGAGTGAGTGAGTGAGTGAGAGAGAGAGAGAGAGAGAATCAACTATTAAAGACTACCAGAACCCACTGGATCTCCAATTACTTGAATGAGTTACAGGACAAAATAAAAAACCCTCCAACCCAAAAGGCCTGTGGTGTTGATGGTATCTTAATGAAATATCAAATATACAGACAACAAATTCAATTGGCTATATTAAAACTCTTTAACATCGTCCTTAGCTCTGGCATTTCCCCAATATTTGGAACCAAGGACTGATCACCCCATCCACAAAAGTGGAGACAAATTTGACCCAATAACGACCGTGAATATGCGTCAACAGTAACCTTGGGAAAAAACTCTTGCATTATCATTAACAGCAGACTCGTACATTTCCTCAATGAAACAATGTACGGAGCAAATGTCAAATTGGCTTTTTACCAAATTACCGTACAACAGACCATGTATTCACCCTACACACCCTAATTGAAACCAAACAACAAAACAAAGGCAAAGTCTTCTCATGCTTTGTTGATTTCAAAAAGCCTTCGACTCATTTGGCATGAGGGTCTGCTTAACAATATGATGGAATGGTGTTGGGGTAAAACATACGACATCATAAATCCATGTACACAAACAACAAGTGTCGGTTAAAATTGGCAAAAAACACACACATTTCTTCACACAGGGTCGGGGGTGAGACAGGGATGCAGCTTAAGCCCCACCCTCTTCAACATATATACAACGAATTGGCGGCGCACTAGAACAGTCTGCAGCACCCGGCTCACCCTACTAGAATCCGAAGTCAATGTCTACTGTTTGCTGATGATCTGGTGCTTCTGTCACCAACCAAGGAGGGCCTACAGCAGCACCTAGATCTTCTGCACAGATTCTGCAGACCTGGCCCTGACAGTAAATCTCAGTAAGACCAAAATAATGGTGTTCCAAAAAAGGTCCAGTCGCCAGGACCACAAATTCCATCTAGACACCGTTGCCCTAGAGCACACAAAAAACTATACATACCTCGGCCTAAACATCAGCACCACAGGTAGCTTCCACAGAGCTGTGAACGATCTGAGAGACAAGGCAAGAAGGGCATTCTAGTCCATCAAAAGGAACATAAATTTCAACATACCTAATTAGATCTGGCTAAAAATACTTGAATCAGTCATAGAGCCCATTGCCTTTATGGTTGTGAGGTCTGGGGTCTCGCTCACCAACCCACAAAATGGGACAAACACCAAATTGAGACTCTGCATGCAGAATTCTGCAAAATATCCTCCGTGTACAAACGTAGAACACCAAATAATGCATGCAGAGAAATTACGTACCACTATATATCAAATCCGAAGACCCTTAAATTCATACCACCTAAAAGGAAGCGATTCCCAAACCTTCCATAACAAAGCTCTCAACTGCGAAGAAGGAGTCCCTACAAGCTGGTCCATAACAAACAAAACCCACAAGCCCCAGAGCGAACAACCAATTAGACCCAAACAAATCATGAGAAAACAAAATAGATAATACTTACACAGGAAGTATAACAAAACAACAGAGCAAACTTAGAATTGCTGATTTGCCCTCACAAAGAGGGAGAGGGAGAGGGGGAGAGAGAGAGGGGGAGAGAGAGCGAGAGAGCGAGAGAGAGAGAGGGGGGGAGAGAGAGAGAGAGAGAGGGAGAGGGTGTAACTCCTCATTCTGGTTGTAGCATCTCTTCTTTTAACAGGTATAGACCAAGAACTTAACCTGAGATCAGTAATACAGTATTAGGCTGTGTCTAGGGGCGGCAGGTAGCCTAGTGGTTAGAGCGTTGGACTAGTAACCGAAATGGTTGCTAGATCGAATCCCAGAGCTGACAAGGTAAAAATCTGTCGTTCTGCCCCTGAACAAGGCAGTTAACCCACTGTTCCTAGGCCGGCATTGTAAATAAGAATTTGTTCTTAACCGACTTGCCTAGTTAAATAAAGATAAATGTTAAATAAAGGTTAAATAAAAGAAATCTAAAGCATGCTCAGGACCAAAGCCACCCACTGGGCAAAAACTGGTTTAATCAAAGTTGTTTCCATGTCATTTCAACAACAACAAGATCTATGACGTTGAACCAATGTGGAAAACTGATTGGATTTGCATAAAGTCATCAACATAAAGGAATTTAACTTTGAACCTAAATCCAATGACATGGTAAAATGTTTTCTTGATTTTACGTTGAATTCACGTTAGTTCGCAACGCAACCTGTCACGCATGCTCCCGCTCTCCCTCTCCGTCCCTCGAGGGTGCCAGGCTGCCTTTCATTACTCCCACCTGTCACCATCATTACTCACACCTGTCACCATCATTACGCACACCTCTCACCATCATTACGCACACCTCTCACCATCATTACGCACACCTCTCACCATCATTACGCGCATCAGCGCTCATTGGACTCACCTGGACTCCTTCACGTTTTGATTGCCTTTCCTATATCTGTCTGTTTCCTCTGTTTCATCCCRGTGTCATCATTATTGTGGTTTCCGTTTCCCCTGTRCKYACGCTGTCCGTATTTTGTTCCTGTCCGCGGTTATTAAATGTTTCACTCCCTGTACCTGCTTCTCGCCTCCGGCGTCGATCCTTACACAACCAAGTGTAAATCAGAACTAGATGTTGAAATGACGTCTGTGCCCAGCGGGCTGGTTCTACAGTGACTGACTGGAAGACTGACTGACTGCATCGTGGACATCTACGGATTCATTAGAAGGGATCTATTCAGTCACAGACGTCKTTTCAACATCTAACTCAGCAGGCCAGGGACTGTCATAACCAACTAGCGCTCACAGTCTCACGTCAGAATTAGTTCTTCATATACATGTTACTCAAAAGTCAAATTTTGAAATTGTTTCAAACCTCACATTTCAAAGTGTGTTGAATGTTAAGTTTAGGCATTAACTCTGAATGGTTAAGGTTAGGCATTAACTCTGAATGGTTAAGGTTAAGGTCAGGCATTAACTCTGAATGGTTAAGGTTAGGCATTAACTCTGAATGGTTAAGGTTAGGGCATTAACTCTGAATGGTTAAGGTTAGGCATTAAACTCTGAATGGTTAAGGTTAGGCATTAACTCTGAATGGTTTAATTTTAGACATTAACTCTGAATGGTTAAGGTTAGACATTAACTTGAATGGTTAAGGTTAGGCATTATCTGATTGGTTAAGGTCAGGCATTAACTCTGAATGGTTAAGGTTAGGCATTAACTCTGAATGGTTAAGGTTAGACATTAACTCTGAATGGTTAAGGTTAGGCATTAACTCTGAATGGTTAAGGTTAGGCATTAACTCTGAATGGTTAAGGTTAGGCATTAACTCTGAATGGTTAAGGTTAGGCATTAACTCTGAATGGTTAAGGTTAGGCATTAACTCTGAATGGTTAAGGTATCCTTAAAAACTATATAAGACATTTGGAACAACTTCGAAATTTGAGAAACATGGATGAACCTACTTGAAGGTCACAGCGCTCACTGTTGCCCCTAGTGGCCAGTTTCCACATATCTCCCGACATCCTCAAACATGGACGGACGTCGAATACTGACTTATATCACGGGTGACCCTGGCTGGTCATAACGGGACAATGAGATGTCTGTGTTATAACGTCTCTGCCATTCTCTCATGCTCTCATGCTCTCTCTCACACTCACACTCACACTCACACTCACACTCACACTCACACTCACACTCACACATCACACTCACACACACTCACATCACTCACACTCACACTCACCACTCACACTCACACACACACACACACACACACACACACACACACACACACACACACACACACACACACATTTCTCTCATAATGCAATGGTTCATCAGTTCACCATCCAGACTGCTTAACAGCCAAACATCCACATCTGGCCCAGAACACTACAACTACAGACTGTTGATCCTCACCTGGCCCAGGACACTACAACTACAGATGTTGATCCTCATCTAGCCCAGGACACTACAACTACAGACTGTTGATCCTCATCTGGCCCAGGACACTACAACTACAGACTGTTGATCCTCATCTGGCCCAGAACACTACAACTACAGACTGTTGATCCTCATCTACGCCAGGAACACTACAACTACAGACTGTTGATCCTCATCTGGCCCAGGACACTACAACTACAGACTGTTGATCCTCATCTGCCCAGGACACTACAACTACAGACTGTTGATCTCATCTGGCCCAGGACATACAACTACAGACTGTTGATCCTCATCTGGCCCAGGAACACTACAACTACAGACTGTTGATCCCATCTGGCCCAGACACTACAACTACAGACTGTTGATCCTCATCTGGCCCAGGACACTACAACTACAGACTGTTGATCCACATCTGGCCCAGGACACTACAACTACAGACTGTTGATCCTCATCTGGCCCAGGACACTACAACTACAGACTGTTGATCTCTTCATCTGGCCCAGGACACTACAACTACAGACTGTTGATCCTCATCTGGCCCAGGACACTACAACTACAGACTGTTGATCCTCATCTGGCCAGAACACAACAACTACAGACTGTTGATCCTCATCTGGCCCAGAACACTACAATCCAGACTGTTGATCCCATCTGGCCCAGGACACTACAACTACAGACTGTTGATCCTCATTGGCCCAGACACTACAACTACAGACTGTTGATCCTCATCTGGGGACACTACAACTAGACTGTTGATCCTCATCTGGCCCAGACACTACAAACTACAGACTGTTGAATCCTCACCTGG
>NW_019943229.1:136182-144949 GCF_002910315.2 Salvelinus sp. IW2-2015 | reverse complement strand
ACCTCAAATCTGCCCAGGACACTACAACTCCAGACTGTTGATCCTCATCTGGCCCAGACACTCAACTACAGCTGTTGATCCTCACTGGCCCAGGACACTACAACTACAGACTGTTGATCCTCATCCTGGCCAGGACACTACAACTACAGACTGTTGATCCTCCATCTGGCCCAGAACACTACAACTACAGACTGTTGATCCTCATTTGGCCCAGAAACACTACAACTACAGACTGTTGATCCACATCTGGCCCAGGACACTACAACTACAGACTGTTGATCCATCATCTGGCCCAGGACACTACAACTACAGACTGTTGATCCTCACTCATGGCCCAGGACACTACAACTACAGACTGTTGATCCTCATCTGGCCAGGACACTACAACTACAGACTGTTGATCCTCATCTGGCCCAGGACACTACAACTACAGACTGTTGATCCTCATCTGGCCCAGAACACTACAACTACAGACTGTTGATCCTCATCTGGCCCAGAACACTACAACTACAGACTGTTGATCCACATCTGGCCCAGGACACTACAACTACAGACTGTTGATCCTCATCTGGCCCAGGACACTACAACTACAGACTGTTGATCCTCACCTATCTGGCCCAGGACACTACAACTACAGACTGTTGATCCTCATCTGGCCCAGAACATTACAACTACAGACTGTTGATCCTCACCTGGCCCAGGACACTACAACTACAGACTGTTGATCCTCACCTGGCCCAGGCACTACAACTACAGACTGTTGATCTCATCTGGCCCAGAACACTACAACTACAGACTGTTGATCTTCATCTGGCCCAGAACACTACAACTACAGACTGTTGATCCTCATCTGGCCCAGAACACTACAACTACAACTGTTGATCCTCATCTGGCCCAGGACACTACAACTACAGACTGTTGATCCTCATCTGGCCCAGAACACTACAACTACAGACTGTTGATCCTCATCTGGCCAGAACACTACAACTACAGACTGTTGATCCTCATCTGGCCCAGGACACTACAACTACAGACTGTTGATCCTCATCTGGCCCAGGACACTACACTACAGACTGTTGTCCTCTCTGCCCAGAACACTACAACTACAGACTGTTGATCCACACCTGGCCCAGGACACTACAACTACAGACTGTTGATCCACACCTGGCCCAGGACACTACAACTACAGACTGCTCAGATAGATGCCCTTAGGACACAGACAGACTGACAGGTCCAGGACCAGGTATGGCTCTCCCCAAACACCTAGGGGTCAATGGTAACTGTCTAGCTTATGTCTGCTCTCAGAACAGCCAGAGACAGAGACATTACTTATCATGGTGCTGTTATGGTGCTGTTTTATCACTTTAACTGAGACGAGAGGAAAGACTGAACGGAGGAGAGAGAGAGGGTAGGTAGAGATGGACAGGGAGAGAGATATGGAAAGGAGAACCCAGGGAAAGAGAGAATAGGGAAAGCTGAGCGACGAGAGGAAGGGAGAGCTGAGGGAGAAAGGAAGGGAGAGTGAAGGGTGGAGGAGAGGAAGGGAGAGCTGAGGGAGGAGGAGAGGGGAAGGGAGAGCTGAGGGAGGAGGAAAGGAAGGGAGAGCTGAGGGAGGAGGAGAGGGGAAGGGAGAGCTGAGGGAGGAGGAAAGGGAGAGCTGAGGGAGGAGGAGAGGAAGGGAGAGCTGAGGGAGGAGGAGAGGGAAGGAGAGAGCTGAGGGAGGAGGAAGGAAGGGAGAGCTGAGGGAGGAGGAAAGGAAGGGAGAGCTGAGGGAGGAGGAGAGGAAGGGAGAGCTGAGGGAGGAGGAGAGGAAAGGAAAAGCTGCGGGAGGAGGAGAGGAAAGGAAAKGCTGAGGGAGTTGGAGAGACAATGAGAGCTAGAGAGGAGAGGTGTTGAATGACTAAATTAACTATGAAGCGCTGCCAATATTAAACCCTACAAAACTCGGGAACGTGCAGAGCAAAGCTCACCCATAGCGTTACAGGAATAAATGATTGACAGCTGAATAATTCTTCCTAAATGGATCTTCACATTCTTTATGTCCTCCCTCATTTGCATGAAGCTCATCCTGGTTGTTAAACTGTGGAAATGATTCAGGGTAACCTGCAGGTTAGCAGAGTACATGGGAATATATTAACTTCTCTTGACAGGATTTGGGAATAGAAAGATTATCTCCACAGTAAGTGTTGCTGAAGTCTTGGTAAAATACGTAGGAGTTTAGAGGTTGTCTAATCAGTAAGCGTTGGTGAAGTTTTGGTAAAATACGCAGGAGTTTAGAGGTTGTCTAATCAGTAAGCGTTGGTGAAGTTTTGGTAGAGTATGTGGGCGTTTTATTGAGTTGCCAGTAAGGCGACTCCGGGTTAGGTCCTGGCATTGTTGCTACATAACTTCCTCCTCACACAGCCCCATTACCTTGTTAATGTGTGGAGATAGGCATCAAGGTGCCGCTACGACAGAGTGGAGAAGAGACAGGGCCCAACGGCAGCTAAATTACTTCCACATTTCTCCCAAATGTTTTCCATGCCGTCATGTGTCTGCACTACACACACTGACCCATGTACACACAAGCAGGAAACACACACACATACACACATTTTTCCTGCCTCAGCAAAAATCCATTGTAGGAACATTGATTGAGAACAAAATGATATATGGTGGTTTATTTTCTAGAGAGGAAGATGAGTTTATTATATAGAGAGGAAGATGAGTTTACTTTCTAGAGAGGAAGATGAGTTTACTTTCTAGAGAGGAAGATGAGAGTAAAGGGAATAAGGCTAAAAGAAAAGAAGAAAAGAGGACAGACAGAAGAGAAAGGAGGAGAGGAGGAGAGAGAAGGAGGAGAGAGGAGAGAGGAGGAGAGAGTGAGGAGGAGGAGAGAGGAAGAGGAGAGAGGAGGAAAGAGAGGAGGAAAGAGAGGAGGAGAGGGAGAGAAGAGAAGAGAGAGAGGATGAGAGAGGAGGAGAGAAGGGGAGAGAGGAAGGAGGAGAGCGAGAGAGAGAGAGAGAGATGAGAAGGAGAGGAGGAGAGAGGGGAGAGAGGAGGAGAGAGAGAGGAGAGAGGAGGAGCGAGAGAGGGGAGAGGAGGAGAGCGAAGGAGAGAGAGGAGGAGAGAAGGGGAGAGGAGGAGCGAAGAGAGAGAGGAACAACAAGGTGGCAGTTTGATTGATGTATAAGCAGACTTCTCAAATATCCACCATGACCCAGCCGCCAGAGGACAACAGACAGGGCTGAGAAAACAATATATTGGCCTTCAGAGTTTATTAGTGGGGCTCAACAGAACGTGTCTCATCGATGGCACTGATCTAGGATCACCTCACCTTCCCAAACCTTTACGTCACCATTAGGGTGGAGATATGCCAGACTGACCCTACAGGGGAAATCTTCAGTCTCCATCCATTACAGTTGGTGCCCAGTGGGAAGCTTTTTTACTTCAATGTGTAAACAAAGTAAATGTAAATAAACGCTATAGCCTCAAGTGGTTACATTTCTCCAACACAATCACTCAGCTGTTTACCGAAACAGGGGCTGGGAGTACCTCTTTGTTATTGTTTCAACTGCTGATTGCCCCTTTAAATCAATGTGTTGTTACCTAATTCTCCTACGCAACTAAGGCAGGTGGCTGGCCTGTAAAGTTAATCCAGACAGAGAATCACATCGAACCAAAACCATTTCGGATCACTTCTGGACTATAGAGACAACCAAAAGGACTATAGAGACAACCAAAAGGACTACAGACCACAACCAAATGGACTACAGCGACAACCAAATGGACTACAGACACAGCCAAAAGGACTACAGAGACAACCAAAAGGACTACAGACACAACCAAATGGACTACAGCGACAACCAAATGGACTACAGACACAGCCAAAAGGACTACAGAGACAACCAAAAGGACTATAGAGACAACCAAAAGGACTACAGACACAACCAAATGGACTACAGCGACAACCAAATGGACTACAGACACAGCCAAAAGGACTACAGAGACAACCAAAAGGACTACAAGGACAACCAAAAGGACTACAGAGGACAACCAAAAGGACTACAGAAACAACCAAAAGGACTACAGAGACAACCAAAATGACTACAGACACAACCAAAAAACTACAGAGACAACCAAAATGACTACAGAGACAACCAAAAGGACACAGACACAACCAAAAGGACTACAGAGACAACCAAAAAGGACTACAGACAACCAAAAGGACTACCGACAACCAAAAGGACTACAGACACAACCAAAAGGACTACAGACACAACCAAAATGACACAAAAGGAAACATCTTTTTTTTCCAGAAGTTTACTAAGGGTTGGTAACAGGCTGATTGGTCAGCTATTTGAACCAGTAAAGGGGCTTTACTATTCTTGAGTAGCAGAATGACTTTAGCTTCCCTCCAGGCCTGAGGGCACACACTCTCCTAGTAGACCTAAATTGAAGATATGCCAAATAGGAGTGCAATATCGTCCGCTATTATCCTCAGTAATGGTCCATCCAAGTTGTCAGACCCCGGTGGCTTGTCAATGTTGACAGACAACTAAATTTTTCACCTCTTCCACACTGACTTTATGGAATTACAATTCTTGTCTTTCATAATTTGGTCTGATATACTTGTATGTGTAGTGTCAGCGTTGTTGCTGGCATGTCATCCCTACGTTTCTTATCTTGCCAATGAAAAAAGCATTTCATGTTAGTTGGCAATATCAGTGGGCCTTTTGATGAATGAGCCATGATGGAGCGAGTACCGATAGGGAAAGACACCGTTGTCTTTCTCACCCCACACTCCAAACTCCCTCTTTAATCAGTCTCACCATCTCTCCTTCTCACCCCACGCTCCAAACTCCCTCTTTAATCAGTCTCACCCATCTCTCCTTCTCACCCCACGCTCCAAACTCCCTCTTTAACAGTCTCACCCATCTCTCTTCACACCCCACGCTCCAAATTCCTCCTTAATCAGTCTCACCCATCTCTCCTTCACACCCCACGCTCCAAACTCCCTCTTTAATCAGTCTCACCATCTCTTCCTTCTCACCCCACGCTCCAAACTCCCTCTTTAATCAGTCTCACCCATCTCTCCTTCTCACCCCACGCTCCAAACTCCCTCTTTAATCAGTCTCACCCATCTCTCCTTCTCACCCCACGCTCCAAACTCCCTCTTTAATCAGTCTCACCCATCTCTCCTCTCACCCCACGCTCCAAACTCCCCTCTTTAATCAGTCTCACCCATCTCTCCTTCACACCCCACGCTCCAAACTCCCTCTTTAATCGTCTCACCCATCTCTCCTTCTCACCCCACGCTCCAAACTCCCTCTTTAATCAGTCTCACCCATCTCTCCTTCTCACCCACACTCCAAACTCCCTCTTTAATCAGTCTCACCCATCTTCTCTTCTCACCCCACACTCCAAACTCCCTCTTTAATCAGTCTCACCCATCTCTCCTTCACACCCCACGCTCCAAACTCCCTCTTTAATCAGTCTCACCCATCTCTCCTTCCCACCCCACGCTCCAAACTCCCTCTTTAATCAGTCTCACCCATCTCTCCTTCTCACCCCACGCTCCAAACTCCCTCTTTAATCAGTCTCACCCATCTCTCCTTCTCACCCCACGCCTCCAAACTCCCTCTTAATCAGTCTACCCATCTCTCCTTCTCACCCCACGCTCCAAACTCCCTCTTTAAATCAGTCTCACCCATCTCTCCTTCACACCCCACGCTCCAAACTCCTCTTTAATCAGTCTCCACCCATCGCTCTCTTTCTCACCCCACGCTCCCAAACTCCCTCTTTAACAGTCTCACCCATCTCTCCTTCACCACCCCACGTCCAAACTCCCTCTTTAATCAGTCTCACCCATCTCTCCTTCTCACCCCACGCTCCAAACTCCCTCTTTAATCAGTCTCACCCATCTCTCCTTCACACCCCACACTCCTGAATGTGGAACAGACTGTGAGTGACACCCTCCCTCACTCCGGCAGGTTTACACCTCATCTCAGGGAAGAGGAGAATTGGCCAGTTCTCTATATATGGATAGGATTGTCCTCGTACATGAAAACACATTTCAACAAAGGTTATACAAATCAACTACTTGCTTATACTCCTGAAACTATTTTGTTTCCCAATGAACCATCGTCTAGGTCAGGGATGGCCTCCTTTTGTAGACCCACTGACCAAGTTCACAGAAAAACTAAATAATAATAACATATTGTTTTAGGAACTCAGTCGGGATCTCAACTTACTGTTGAGAGTTTTGAATAGTAGAATACAAAAGGTGGAATTTAGACATTTGTTTATCAGCAGTCACTGAATTAGCCCATGTCAGCTATTTTATTTTAGATRGTTAAGCCTCTGCACACATCAACAACTGACACCCACYAAGCATCGTTACKCATKGCGCCACAAAGCCACGGCCCTTGCAGAGAAAGGGGAACAACTACTTCAGGTCTCAGAGCGAGTGACGTCACCGATTGAAACSCTATTAGCGCGCACCACCACTAACTAGCTAGCCATTTCACACCCTCCTTTTGACCTCCTCCTTTTCCGCAGCAACCAGTGATCCGGGTCAACAGCATCAATGTAACAGTTTAACTTTCTTCCGTCCCCTTGCCCCGACGCGAACCAGGGACCCTCTGCACACATCAACAACAGTCACCCACGAAGCATCGTTACCCATCGCGCCACAAAGCCACATCCCACGGCCCTGGCAGAGAAAGGGGAAAAATTACTTCAGTTCTCAGAGCGAGTGACGTCACCGATTGAAACGCTATTAGCGCGCACCACCGCTAACTAGCTGGCCATTTCACATCGGTTACACTAGCACTGAGATGCAGTGCCTTAGACCACTGCGCCACTCGGAAGCACTGAATGTTCTTGACTGGCCTAGTAACACTTTTGACTTAAATCGGCTTGAAAATCTATGGCAAGACTTGATAATGGCTCTCTTGCAATGATTAACAATAAACTTAACAGAGCTTGAAGAATTCTTTAAATAATAATGRGCAAATATTGTACAATCCAGGTGTGCAAAGCTCTTAGAGACTTACCCAGAAAGACTAAGCTGTAATCGCTGCCAAAGATGATTCTAACCTGTATTGACTCAGGGGTGTGAATACTTATGTAAATTAGATATTTCTGTATTACATTTTCAATAAATTAACTAAAATATCTAAAAACATGTTTTTACTTTGTCTTTATGGGGTATTGTGTGTAGATGAGTGAATGTTTTTTTTAAATCCATGTTGAATTCAGGCTGTAACACAACAAAATGTGGAATAAGTCGAGGGGTATGAATACTTTCTGAAGGCTCTGTGTGTGCAGTAAGTGAGGTGCTTGCCAAAGTGTGAAGGTATATTTAGTAGACTAAACCCTGGAGACCAGAGAGCTGGGGCCTACACTCCACATCCTCCCACTCTGTTTTCAGTCAGTCTGACCGCGACTGGGCAGGGAGGCTGTAGTGGTTCCCCCCAGTCCAACCTCTCTCTTTACTGGACTGGGAGTCTCTAGTGGTTCCCCCCAGTCCAACCTCTCTCTTTACTGGACTGGGAGTCTCTAGTGGTTCCCCCCAGTCCAACCTATCTCTTTACTGGTTTTCCACTGTGACCGGCAGTCAGAGTTTACCCACCTATTTTGTTACCACTTCATCACTGATTATATGGTTTACATTAGGGTGAGGAAAGACAGAGGGTTATATGGGTTTTACATTAGGGTGAGGAAAGACAGAGGGTTATATGGGTTTTATTAGGGTGAGGAAAGACAGAGGGTTATATGGGTTTACATTAGGGTGAGGAAAGGACAGAGGTTATATGGGTCTACATTAGGGTGAGGAAAGATAGAGGGTTTTATGGGTTTACATTAGGGTGAGGAAAGACAGAGGGTTATATGGGTTTACATTAGGGTGAGGAAGACAGAGGGTTATATGGGTTTATATAGGTGAGGAAAGACAGAGGGTTATATGGGTTTTATATTAGGGTGAGGAAAGACAGAGGGTTATATGGGACATTAGGGTGAGGAAAGACAGAGGGTTATATGGGTAACATTAGGGTGAGGAAAGACAGAGGGTTATATGGGAACATTGGGGTGAGGAAAGACAGAGGGTTATATGGGTTTAATTAGGGTGAGGAAGACAAGGGTATATGGGTTTACATTAGGGTGAGGAAGACAGAGGGTTATATGGGTTACATTAGGGTGAGGAAAGACAGAGGGTTATATGGGAACATTAGGGTGAGGAAAGACAGAGGGTTATATGGGTTATATTAGGGTGAGGAAAGACAAGGGTTATATGGGTTTACATTAGGGTGAGGAAAGACAGAGGGTTATATGGGTTTACATTAGGGTGAGGAAAGACAGAGGGTTATATGGGTGTTACATTAGGGTGAGGAAAGACAGAGGGTTATATGGTTTATATTAGGGTGAGGAAAGACAGAGGGTTATATGGGTTTACATTAGGGTGAGGAAAGACAGAGGGTTATATGGGTTTATATTAGGTGAGGAAAGACAGAGGGGTATATGGGTCTACATTAGGGTGAGGAAAGACAGAGGGTTATATGGGTTTACATTAGGGTGAGGAAAGACAGAGGGTTATATGGAATTAGGGTGAGGAAAGACAGAGGGTTATATGGGTCTACATTAGGGTGAGGAAAGACAGAGGGTTATATGGGTTTAATTAGGTGAGGAAAGACAGAGGGTTATATGGGTCTACATTAGGGTGAGGAAAGACAGAGGGGGTTATATGGGTCTACATTAGGGTGAGGAAAGACAGAGGGTTTATATGGGA
>NW_019943229.1:129585-136157 GCF_002910315.2 Salvelinus sp. IW2-2015 | reverse complement strand
GCAGGATCTTAGTGCGTTCCCCCAACAGTCCAACCCATTCTCTTACTGGGCAGGGAGTCTCTAGTGGTTCCCCCAGTCAACCTATCTCTTTACTGGGCAGGGAGTCTCTAGTGGTTCCCCCCAGTCCAACCATCTCTTTACTGGGCAGGAGTCTCTAGTGTTCCCCCCAGTCCAACCATTCCTTTACTGGGCAGGGATCTCTAGTGGTTCCCCCAGTCCAACCTATCTCTTTACTGGGCAGGGAGTCTCTAGTGGTTCCCCCAGTCAACCTATCTCTCTTACTGGGCAGGGAGTCTCTAGTGGTTCCCCCAGTCCAACCTATCTCTTTACTGGGCAGGGAGTCTCTAGTGGTTCCCCCAGTCCAACCTATCTCTTTACTGGCAGGGAGTCTCTAGTGGTTCCCCCAGTCCAACCTATCTCTTTACTGGACTGGGAGCTCTAGTGGTTCCCCCAGTCCAACCTATCTCTTTATGGACTGGGAGCCTCTAGTGGTTCCCCCAGTCCAACCTATCTCTTTACTGGACTGGTCGTCTTAGTGGTTCCCCCAGTCCAACCTATCTCTTTACTGGGCAGGGATCTCTATGGTTCCCCCAGTCCAACCTATCTCTTTACTGGGGGTTCTATAGGTCCCCCAGTCAACCTATCTCTTTACTGGACTGGGAGTCTCTAGTGGTGTCCCCCAGTCCAACCTATCTCTTTACTGGGCAGGGAGTCTCTAGTGGTCCCCCAGTCCAACTACTCTTTACTGGACTGGGAGCCTCTAGTGGTTCCCCCCAGTCAACCTATCTCTTTACTGGACTGGGAGTCTCTAGTGGTTCCCCCAGTCAACCTATCTCTTTACTGGGCTGGGAGTCTCTAGTGGTTCCCCCCAGTCCAACCTACCTCTTTACTGGACTGGAGTCTCTAGTGGTTCCCCCAGTCCAACTCTCTCTTTACTGGGCAGGAGTCTCTTATGGTTCCCCCCAGTCCAACCTATCTCTTTACTGGACTGGGAGCCTCTAGTGTTCCCCCCAGTCCAACCTATCTCTTTACTGGACTGGAGCCTCTAGTGGTCCCCCAGTCCAACCTATCTCTTTACTGGACTGGGAGCCTCTAGTGGTCCCCCCAGTCCAACCTATCTCTTTACTGGACTGGGAGCCTCTAGTGGTTCCCCCAGTCCAACCTCTCTTTACTGGCTGGGATCTCTAGTGGGTCCCCCAGTCCAACCTCTCTCTTTACTGGACTGGGAGCCTGCGGTTTGCGTGCCCCGTCCTCCCCAAGGCCACACGCTTTTACAAGACTCTCTACCCTCGCTTTTATATGTTTCATAGAGCCTATTTTTCAACCCCTTCACTTATAATGGGGAAATATGGGGGAGGGATGGGGAGAGGGGGAGAGTAAGAGAAACATCTCTTGCTCCTACTGACCAGATCCTGTAATCACAGACAGACCATACGCATCTTGTTATCATAACATCTAACACAGGTCACAATGTAAGGTTGTCAAATACTCTAAAAACGTTCTCCTGTATATATTTTATACATCCCTTCATCCACTATAGGAGATGTAAATCCTACAATAACAGCAAGCATCAGCTCTTACCCTTTTTCCCCCAGAAATCTGATACCAAGCTGATAATCAACAGTTTTAGTCATACATTAAACATTTCTCTACAATGGTGACATTGGAAATAAATTATGTTTCATTTGGCAAATTCTCCTGCGCCTACAATAGCTGACGCCTCCCTCTCTCTCTCTCTCTTCTCTCTCCTCTCAGACACAAAAGCATCTTTGATTAAAGCCTGATATGTATTATACAACTACAGAGCCTCGGCAGCCCTTTCAATTCCCCTTCCCCCCCCTTTTTTTTTATTAGTGTGGAACATTGTTCCTAAATGTAATCAAAAACAGGCTCCTTAGTCCCAACCTTTAATTCAACACACCTGAAGTTCCCAAACCTACAGTACTGTAGCAGTATCTCAACCAGCACAGTATGTACGTAGCAGTATCTCAACCAGCACAGTAATGTACTGTAGCAGTAATCTCAACCAGCACAGTAATGTACTGTAGCAGTATCTCAACCAGCACAGTAATGTACTGTGAGCAGTATCTCAACCAGCACAGTAATGTACTGTAGCAGTATCTCAACCAGCCACAGTAATGTACTGTAGCAGTATCTCAAACCAGCACAGTAATGTTACTGTAGAGTATCTCAACCAGCACCATGAGATGTACTGTTAGTAGTATCTGCATGACTCAGCACATGTAATTGTACTTTGCATTGTACGCAGATAGGAACTCAACCCAGCACAGTAATGTACTGTAGAAGTATCTCAACCAGCCACAGTAATGTACTGTAGCAGTATCTCAACCAGCACAGTAATTACTGTTAGTAGTAATATCAAACCAGCCACAGAATGTACTGTGCAGCTTCTCAACCAGCACAGAAATCACTGTAGCAGCTATCTCACCAGCACATAATGTACTGTCAGCAGTATCTCAACCAGCAGTTGATCAATAACTACAGTACTTCCCACGGTACTATTTTCTACCCTCATGTGCCAGGTAACAGGCCCTATGTACTTATTCCTCTCCTCACCATACGAATGTCAAGTGTGAGTCTGTTACAGTTCCGCACGACAGCAACTAGCGAAACACCTTTAAAAAGAACCTCCCTCAGATATATTAAACCATTTCACTGACCAAATACATACAGTATATTTAGAATGTATGCTTTGCCGAACTAAGCATGATCGCCTGAGGACATGGAGAAAAGGTAGAGGATTATAACCAGTGGTGTAGGGAGGGTAAAACGCCAAGTAAACACAGTTTATAAGGCTTTTTGGAGAGGAAAAGAATGCATTTGAAAGTATAGGAAGCGTTACATTTTCCACTGTGACCGCAGTCAGAGTTTACCCACCTACTTTTTGTTTACCACTTCATCATCTGATTATATGGTTTACATTAGGGTGAGGAAAGACAGAGGGTATATGGTTTACATTAGGGTGAGGAAAGACAGAGGGTTATATGGTTTTATTTAGGAGTGAGGGAAAGACAGAGGGTTATATGGGTTACATTAGGGTGAGGAAAGACAGAGGGTTATATGGGTCTACATTAGGGTGAGGAAAGATAGAGGGTTTATGTGGTTACATTAGGTGAGGAAAGACAGAGGGTTATATGGGTTTACATTAGGGTGTAGGTAAAGACAGAGGGTTATATGGGTTTATATTAGGGTGAGGAAAGACAGAGGGTTATATGGGTTTATATTAGGGTGAGGAAAGACAGAGGGTTATATGGGAACATTAGGGTGAGGAAAGACAGAGGTTATATGGTTCATTAGGGTGAGGAAAAACAGGAGGGTTATATGGGATCACATTATGGGGTGAGGAAAGACAGGAGAGGTTTATGGGTTGTTATATTAGGGTGAAGGAAAGACATAGGGTAATATGGGATTTACATTAGGGTGAGGAAAGACAGAGGGTTAATGGGTTACATTAGGGTGAGGAAAGACAGAGGGTTATATTGGGACATTAGGTGAGGAAAGACAGAGGGTTATATGGGTTTAATTAGAGGTGAGGAAAGCATAGGGTTATATGGGTTTACATTAGGTGAGGAAAGACAGAGGGTTATATGGGTTTACATTAGGGTGAGAAAGACAGAGGGTTATATGGTTTACATTAGGGTGAGGAAAGACAGAGGGTTATATGGGTTTATTATTATGTGAGGAAAGACAGAGGGTTTATAGGGTTTACATTTAGGGTGAAAGAAAAGACAGAGGGTTAATGGTTTATATTAGGCTGAGGAAAGACAGAGGGTATATGGGTCTACATTAGGGTGAGGAAAGACAGAGGGTTATATGGGTCTACATTAGGGTGAGGAGAAACAGAGGGTTATATGGAACATTAGGGTGAGGAAAGACAGAGGGTTATATGGGTCTACATTAGGGTGAGGAAAGACAGAGGGTTATAGGGTTGATATTAGGCTGAGGAAAGACAGAGGGTTATATGGGTCTACATTAGGTGAGGAAAGACAGAGGGTTATATATGGGTCTACATTAGGGTGAGGAAAGACAGAGGGTTATATGGGAACATTAGACACGGTGAGGAAAGACAGAGGGTTATATGGGTCTACATTAGGGTAGGAAAGACAGAGGGCATGATTATGAGTGTGATTTCTCACCTTCTCGACATTTCTCCCTACAAACCCAGGACACACCTCCACTCCCGAGCTGTGACCTGCCGATAGGCCACCTTGTAAGACGGCCCTGACCACGGTCCTGTAGCTGACGGAGGACAGGGTCAACACAGGAACATCTTCACTGAACTATGCTACTATATACACTATAAGATGGCATTTATATCAAAACAGTACTCTGGGGTTGTCTGGTCCAGTCCTACCTGATGAGTTTGGAGCGAGGTCCTGGCCAACGGCAGCTTTGGAACACATCTCTGTACCGTGGTCTCTGTCCCATTTGCACCTGGCACTTCACTGTCCTCAACACAGTGTACTGGCACCAGTTCCTGTAATCACATACAGACCATCATGGATGCTTGTTATACATGACATCTAAACAGGTTTCCAAACATTAGGGTGAGGAAAGACAGAGGGTTATATGGGTCTACATTAGGGTGAGGAAAGACAGAGGGCATGATTATGAGTGTGATTTCTCACCTTCTCGACATTCTTCTCCTACAAACCCAGGACAGCACCTCCACTCCCGAGCTGTGACCTGCCGATAGGCCACCTTGTAAGACGGCCTGACCACGGTCCTGTAGCTGACGGAGGGACAGGGTCAACACAGGAACATCTTCACGTGAACTATTGCTACTATATACACTATAAGATGGCATTTATATCAAAACAGTACTCTGGGGTTGTCTGGTCCAGTCCTACCTGATGAGTTTGGAGCAGGGTCCTGGCCAACGGCAGCRTTGGAACACTCTCTGRACCGTGGTCTCTGTCCCATTGTGCACCTGGCACTTCACTGTCCTCAACACAGTGTACTGGCACCAGTTCCTGTAATCACATACAGACCATATGGATCTTGTTATCATACCATCTAACACAGGTCACAATGTAAGGTTGTTAAATACTCTAAAAACGTCTCCTGTATATATTTTATACGTCCCTTCATCCACTATAGGAGATGTAAATCCTACAATAACAGCAAGCATCAGCTCTTACCCTTTRCCCCCCAGAAATCTGATACCAGAGCTGATAATCAACAGTTTTAGTCATACATTAAACATTTCTCTATCAATGGTGACATTGTAAATAAATTATGTTTCATTTTGGCAAATTCTGGCCATCCTCACAATGGATTCTCTCCGTGCGTCATGGTGTGCTCACCTGAGGTGAATTTTCGATCCGCTGCCTGGTGAACCTGTGGTCGCGCTCTGCTTCGAGTTGACGCTTTGACCAGTCACTCCGGGAAACTGGTAAATAAATCCCGTTCCCGTCGAATGACAGACCAGACATATCCATATTATGCACAGAGCGCACGGGAGCGATGTCATTGCCAAATGGCGTCTCCACAGAGTTCCAAAGCGCTAGTTGCTGTCGGCTTTCGTTGATAAAAAAAAAAAAAGAAGTGAGTTTGAAACCCTTCGAAGGGTTAGATCTTTGTCAGATTTGGGGCAGGCAGAATAAATACACCGTAGTAGCCAACGGTACAGCGTTTAAGAGTTCGCCATGGTGCAGAATACAAGACAGAGCGCTGGATAAAACCAATAACTCAAGTCAAAATGCATTACACTGAAACCCCATGCCCAAGGAATAATCTGCGTTTTAAACACTACTCTGACGTTGGACCCCCCTGCGAGGATGAAGGAGTCAGATATCTACTGTAGCTGGTGCGCGTAAAAAGCGTGAAGTCTGGTGAGGTAGAAAACCACAAGTGACCACTGTCTCATCAGGAAACGCTTTTAATAGGAGAGATTTTAGGACGTAAATCGMCTGCTTCTCACAATTTTGATTTAGAATAAAGGTTAAATTGCAAGGAATTTAAAACGATTTCACTTAATCCTATGGATTATAAGAGCACATCCTGTCACATTTTAGGGACTCWKCGTTATTTATAATYAGTGATACATGGAGAAAATCGMATCTCTCAGAAATGAAAATGGATGGCCCTCCCTTCAGTAAAATACACTACCGTTCAAAAGTTTGGGGTCARTTAGAAATGTCCTTGTTTTCCATGAAAACATACATGAAATGAGCTGCAAAATGAATAGGAAATATAGTCAAGACGTTGACAAGGTTATAAATAATGATTTTTAATTGAAATAATAATTGTGTCCTTTGCCTTCATCAAATAATCCCTCAATTTTCCAGGAGCAACTTCAAACCTTGGTAGACGCTTTGGCATCTCCGTGTGTCAATTTGTTGAGGTAATCTGAAGAGATTTCACCCCATGCTTCCTAAGCACCTCCCACAAATTGGATTGGCTTGATGGCCACTTCATACGTACCATACTTACGTACCATACGGTCAAACTGCTCCTACAACAGCTCAATAGGGTTGAGATCCGGTGACTGTGCTGGCCACTCCATTATAGACAGAATACCAGCTGACTGCTTCTTCCTAAATTAGTTG
>NW_019943229.1:99394-129560 GCF_002910315.2 Salvelinus sp. IW2-2015 | reverse complement strand
TCCCAATTGGATTGGCTTGATGGCCACTTCATACGTACCATACTTACGTACCATACGGTCAAACTGCTCCTACAACAGCTCAATAGGGTTGAGATCCGGTGACTGTGCTGGCCACTCCATTATAGACAGAATACCAGCTGACTGCTTCTTCCTAAATAGTTATTGCATAGTTTGGAGCTGTGCTTTGGGTCATTGTCCTGTTGTAGGAGGAAATTGGCTCCATTTAAGCGCCGTCCACAGGGTATGGCATGGCGTTGCAAAATGGCGTGATAGCCTTCCTTCTTCAAGATCCCTTTTACCCTGTACAAATCTCCACTTTACCACCACCAAAGCACCCCCAGACCATCACATTGCCTCCACCATGCGTGACAGATGGCGTCAAGCCACTCCTCGAGCATCTTTACATTTTTTCTGCGTCTCACGAATGTTCTTCTTTGTGATCCGAACACCTCAAACTTAGATTTGTCTGTCAATAATGCTTTTCTTCCTTTGTCCAGTGTCTGTGTTATTTTGCTCATCTTAATCTTTTATTTTTATTGGCCAGTCTGAGATATGGCTTTTTCTTTGAAACTCTGCCTAGAAGGCCAGCATCCCGGAGTCGCCTCTTCACTGTTGACATTGAGACTGGTGTTTTGCGGGTACTATTTAATGAAGCTGCCGGTTGAGGACTTGTGAGGCGTCTGTTTCTCAAACTAGACACTCTAATGTCTTGTCCCCTTTCTCAGTTGTGCACCGGGGCTCCCATTCCTCTTTCTATTCTGGTTAGAGCCAGTTTGCGCTGTTCTGTGAAGGAGGGAGTAGGACAAAGCGTTGTACGAGATCTTTAGTTTCTTGGCATTTTCTCACTTGGAATAGCTCTTCATTTCTCAGAACAAGAATAGACTGACGAGTTTCAGAAGAAAGTTCTTTGTTTCTGGCCATTTTGAGCCTGTAATCGAATCCACAAATGCTGATGTTCAAATATTCAACTAGTCTAAAAGAAGGCCAGTTTTGTTGCTTCTTTAAATCAGAAAACCGTTTTCAGCTGTGCTAACATAATTGCAAAAGGGTTTTCTAATGATCAATTAGCCTTTTAAATGATAAACTTGGATTAGCTAAAAAACAACGTGCCATTGGAACACAGGAGTGATGGTTGCTGATAATGGCCTCTGTACGCCTATGTAGATATTCCATAAAAAATCTGCCGTTTCCATCTACAATCGTAATTTACAACATTAACAATGTCTACACTGTATTTCTGAATAATTTGTTGTTATTTTAATGGACAAAAAAAATCAGCTTTTCTTTCAAAAACAAGGACATTTCTAAGTGACCCCAAACTTTTGAACGGTAGTGTATATATTTTACCTGATCCACCCAGAATGCACCCCTCCCCAAAAAACTCCACTGTTCCCAAAATAGTAATTAAAACTAAACTGGTTGGCAGAGAACATGACTACCGTTTACCCTCACTCATAGGACAGACCAGAGCCTTAGAWATGCAGTTTTAGAAAATGTAAGCATGACATGGCAAATTAGCCAGAAGGTTTGTTGATTCGCAGACCACCACGGACAAGGGGGGGTGGGGAGGGGGGGTCAACTGTAAGTGCTGTTATTGTGAAGTGGAAACATCTAGGAGCAACAATGGCTCAGGCTCGAAGCCACACAAGCTCACAGACCRGGACCGCCGAGTGCTGAAGCACGTAGCGCGTAAAAATCGTCTGTCCTCGGTTGCAACAATCACTACCAAGTTCTAAACTGCCTCTGGAAGCAATGTCAGCACAATAACTTTTTGTCAGGAGTTTCATGAAATTGTTTTTCTGGAGTAGTAGAAACGCGTTCTCTGGAGTGATGAATCACGCTTCACCATCTGACTGTCCAGTGGATTAATCTGGGTTAGGCAGATACCAGGAGAACGCTACCTACCGGAATGCATAGTGCAAACTGTAAAGTTTGGTGGAGGAGGAATAATGGTCTGGGGCTGTTTTTCATGGTTCGGGCTAGACATCATACAATGACATTCTAGACGATGATGTGTCAAGGGAAGCCATCTTGGATTTGGCATCTCTTCTATCAAATGTTTAACAGAAACAACTTGAATTGTTGCATCTCGTTGTGTTGTTGTCCTCCGGTGGCTAGCTAGCGAGCTAAAATTGTCCCTTTCCTAAATTAGCCKTGGATGGAGATACGGATTTGGARTTGTGGTTTAACTTAATTCTCAATACTGGCCAATGATTATAATGCCAATTCTGAMCCWACAATGAATTCCTACATTGTTGTGCCCCTGGCTTAAGAGGATGGAAGTTCAATATGTACGGTAGCTAGATGTAAAAGGCTAATGTTAACTAGCTAATGTTGCCCATGAATGGAAGTTAGGCTAGCGAGTAATCATTTTAGCCAGGTAGCCGAGGACAACAAAATATAAAAGCGTGTACTGTATGACAGAGTGAGAGACTATTTCATCATTATGAAAGAGAGGAGGAAGGCATTGGTGTTTCTCTACAAGTAGAGTGAGTCAATATGTTTTTCTACTTGCACGCACACATGCAGAACCATGGACAGCCACATCATATTTAGCTTATGTTGATTGGACTAAATTGTTTTTGGTATCTTTTAGTTGTCATTGTATTTGACTGAATTGGGGCGGCAGGTAGCCTAGTGGTTAGAGCGTTGGACTAGTAACCGCAAGGTTGCAAGATTGAATCCTGAGCTGACAAGGTAAAAATCTCTCGTTCTGCCCCTCAACAAAGCAGTTAACACCCTGTTCCTAGGCCGTCATTGAAAATAAGAAGTAGTTTTTTACTGACTTGCCTACTTAAATGAAGGTAAAAAAATGAAATAAAAAATAGACTAAGCAGAGTTTATTTGATGATATTGAAATGGTGCTGGAATAGTGGAGGCAGCTCCTGTTTTCTTTGTGACTTGCGGTAACTCTCTGTGGTTCTAAATCAATAGTAGTTCAGTGGTCTGAAAATGTCAGAAACATGAACTTGCTTGACCATGCTGTAGGTCATGTCACTGTCTGTTACATGCAATATGCATGGTGGAGGTTGCTATCCGTTTTTTGTGATAAAACCGGATAGTTGAATTTATTCTGCCATTGTCTTCTTATTGTCTCGGCCTATATATTACGGCCGCAAGGCATATGAATTAACAGAAAACAACAGCAATTATCACAAGACATACGGRGTAGGTTGTGGTTTCCCCAGTTACTTCAGTCACTGGGTTGGAGGCACCATTTGGATGGTGTGTGCGGGGCCTCTGGATGCATGCGGAGGCCAAATTGGCTTATCAAATGTTGTAACAAGGGCTCTGTATAGCTCTGCGTTGACCTGATTGGTTGACAGTAGGTGAGGGCGGGAGGTCCTGTGTAAACACAAACTCACTTCCTTGACAAGTTCCTTCAAAACAGATGTGCGCCGTTTGGCAACGAAGCACAAGAAGTATGAATAACTTGACTTCTGCAGAGYCCATATCACCATAAATGCAGACGTTGGATTGGCTGTGTAGCGCCTTTAAGTGACCCAATGCCTGCAACCCAGCAGTTGASTTCTTTCAAACYACACAGCATTTTTTTTTGGAGTGTAATGTGTTACATCAAAAACAKCTCAGGCATTTCTTATCTGAAGCTYAATAGTCAGAATGATACAGCGTGCGCCGCAGGATATGCTTTGACTGGAACAAAATAGGCCGATAAGAAAAAGGCAAATCGTTTGTAAACACCATCTGCTTTAATTCGCCCGCAAAACAGTTGTTATAGACCAAATTCTTTCCCATGAAATTGATTGAGATCAAAGGATTGACGTGGCAGTTTGAACATTTTACCAGTAAAATGTGAATAATTATCCTTCACGAATATTCACAGTGATAATGGCCTGCTTTGAAATTTGGTATGCCTAACTTTGGTGTTTGAGGGTTTTAAAAATATTACATTTTCTTGAGAGAAGATGTGTGGGCATGTAGGCAGACGTTGCAATTGGAGGACGGATTTTATGCACCTTTTCTATAATTWTATTCAATATTCTGTACAAACTTTGATTGAGAAATGATGATGTCATTTAATACTTTTGGGGGGCTCCCTCACCTAAATAAAATAGCACTACACCACTGCTCCTCGGGTGTAGAAGGTTGTAGCACAGCCACTGAACGTCATAGAGACAAACCAAAGATATTCCATATGCAGATAATGAGTCAGATAATGTAAGKGAGTTGCGTGGTCAGAAATCCCGCTCATACCTCAGGAGTAGTGCGTTGCGCACCCCATCCAGCACTCCACTGTCARGACTTCCMCCGAAGTTGGCTCCTCTCCTTGTTCGGGTCGGCGTTCGGCGGTCACCGGTCTTCTAGCCATCGCCGATCCATTTTTCATGTTCCATTTATTTTGGCTTGTTTTCACACACACCTGGTTTCAATTCCCTAATTACATGTTGTATATTTTCCCTCTGTTTCCCCCATGTCCTTGTTGGGAATTGTTTATTTGTAAGTACTCGTGCTATGTGTTACTGGTGCGCTACGGGTTTTGTACCCATGTGTTTGTTGTTTTGTATGCCGTTAGTTTTATATATTAAACTGCTCCGGCTATTCACCAAGTTCTGCTCCCCTCCGTTTGACTTCCCTGCCACCAGTTACGCACCCCTTACAGAATTCCCGACCTACTATGGAGTCAGCAGGAACAGGTGCCCCTGGTATAGGGGTCGAGGAGCGCATCCAGGAGSAAGCGAAAGTAATCCACCATCTCGGCGCCATCATGGATCAAGTTATCCAGACCCTGGACCGTTGGGAGAGACAGGGAGGTCCACCAGCGCCTTCCACAACGCAACCAGAACCTCCACTAGTCACTCCTCCTGCAACCGGTCCCAGTGGGATGTGTCTCTCCCTTCCCGGGGAGTATGATGGGACGGCGGCACGGTGCCAGGGTTTCCTGRTACAGCTGGACCTATACCTGGGCYCCGTTTACCCMGCTCCCTCGGGAAGGGASAGGGTGTCCGCACTCATTTCGTGCCTCTCAGGGAGAGCTCTGGAGTGGGCCAACGCCGTGAGGGGAGAAGGAGATGCGGCGTTGGAGGACTTTACATAGTTCACCTGCCGTTTCCGGGCGGTCTTCGACCACCAGCCCGACGGTAGAGCGGCGGGTGAGCGCCTCTTCCAGCTGAGGCAGGAGACGGGGAGCGCCCAGGAGTTTGCCCTGGAGTTTAGGACCTTGGCTGCAGGCACGGGATGGAACGACAGGGCCCTGATCGACCACTACCGTTGCAGTCTGCGTGAGGACGTCCGTCGGGAGTTGGCCTGCAGAGACACCACCCTCACGTTGGATCAGCTGGTGGACCTGTCCATCCGGCTGGGCAACCTGCTGGCTACCCGCAGACGTTCAGATCGGGGTCTGGTTGTTCCATCCCCTCGCACCCCCTCTCCTGAACCTATGGAGCTGGGAGGGGTGGTGCTTAGGGAGACCGGAAGGGGTTCCAGTTCGTGCACCATCTGTGGCCGCAGAGGGCACACTGCCGGTCGGTGCCGGGTTGGTCCCTCTGGGAGTCGAGGCAGCAGGCAGGGCACTCTGGCGTCACCCCAGGTGAGTCTGCACTACACTCATCCAGAGTCCTCTGTTGACCACCTGTTTGTACCTGTTTGTTTTCCTGAGTTTTCCCCGTATTCCCAGCATAAGGCGCTCATCAATTCAGGCGCGGCTGGGAATTGTATCGACAGAGCGTTCGCCCTTAGTTTAGGGATCRCCATTATTCTTGTGGTTAGACCTTTCCCAGTACATGCTCTGGATAGTCGACCATTAGGGTCTGTGCTAATCAGGGAAGCCACAATCTCCCTGGCCATGGTGACGCAGRGGGGTCACGAGGAGAAAATCAGTCTCTTCCTCATTGACTCTCCTGTGTGTCCCGTGGTGCTAGGCCTTAGCTCATCATGACCCCACCATTTCATGGCAACAGAGGGCTCTCACGGGGTGGTCGCGAGAGTGCTRMGGGACAMGTGTAGGGGTTTCCGTTGGTGCTACWACGGTGGAAAGTCCGGACCAGGTCTCCACCYTGCGCATTCCCCCWGAATATGCCYATTTGGCTCTCGCCTTCTATAAAAAGAAGGAGACTCAATTACCACCCCATCGACGGGGGGATTGTGCGATAAATCTCCTGGTAGACGCTGCACTTCTCAGGAGTCATGTGTATCCCCTGTCGCAAGCGGAGACGGTGGCTATGGAGACATATGTCTCCGAATCCCTGCGTCAGGGGTACATTCGGTCCTCCATTTCACCCATCTCCTCACGTTTCTTTGTTGTGAAGAAGAAGGACGGAGGTTTGCGCCCGTGCATTGATTATCGAGATCTCAATCAAATCATGGTGAGGTACAGTTACCCGCTACCTCTTATCGCCACGGCGATTGAGTCAATGACAATATATATTTTTTAATATCTTCACGCTCTCCATCTCAAACGGATCAGGATATCAGTAGGCCTAGCAGCGCAAAAAGGAAGTACATTTTCTTAGAAATATCAGTTTGCCCTGTGCTTCTCCATGAATGCTCTTAGTATAGCCTAGATCTATAGGCTTTGGATCATTTCACTGAGACCACACTAGGCACATTTGATATGGAGCGCCCAGCAGAGAATCGGGGATGAAGGGCATCATGAGGCACACATGAGATACTGTACTATAATAAGCAACTCATTTCCAAACCCTGAGCAATATGACATTTAAATGGATAAAAAATTTGATGACCCTGGACTAAATAAAACAAATACTAAACCCTTTCCCATTTTCCTCTGGGGTGGCTAAATGTCGATCTTTCCTTTACATTAGCATTTATTTTATAAGTCTATGCGCAATTTTTTTTGTTGCCTAAATTGCCTGAACATTTTCATCATATTTGGGGTCTAAAAACGTTTACATTCTGTTTAAACAGAAAATAAAGGACAATTGTTAGACTTATCTAGCTTAATGGAAACACATGCCTACCAGTACAAAATAAAATCTGTTCTCTTTTTAAATGACTATAAGTATTTTAGACTTATCTTTGCTAGCTAATATCTTTGATGGTATCTGGATACGTTGTATGATTATTGATCTGGATAGATTGCCCCCCACTGAAATCTTCGACAATTTTCAAAAATATTCTAAAATTTGCTCTCAGGTGCAGCTGAAATGAGTGATAACTGGGATGTGTGTTAAGGTGGATCAACTGAAGTTGGGGATCGCTGGCGTCTATGATGCACGCCGTTAGATGGCGAGCGCGAGATTGAGGAGACCCTGTCTGTCCTTCTGAGTTTTGAGTGTTTGACGGATAAAGTCATGCTAGGGTATATAAGTTGTTCCTTGAGAGCTTTTGTTCCGAACCCACTACAGTGCTTCAGGTGCCAAGTTCATGGTCATGTTGCAGCAGTATGTAGGAGGGAGATTCCCGAGGTGTGAGAAGTGTGCAGGAGGCCATGGGACAAAAGACTGTGTAGTTTAGGTGTAAAAAGTGGAGTGTTTCAATTGTGGGCGTGGCCATGTTGCTAGGGGATCAGAAATGTCCTATGCGAGTGAGACAGATTGAAATTTCCAGGGTGAGAGCTGTCACGTCTAATCCCGCCGCCCCCGCTCCGGCACTCAACGCCGCTGGTCTACTAACTCCCGGTCCTGGCAACCCATCATTACGCACACCTGCGCCCCATCATTACGCACACCTGCGCCCCATCATGAGGCACACCTGAACTTCATCACTACACGGATTACTTCCCCTTTATCTAGCACTCCGTTAGTTAGTATTATTACCTGTTTTGACGCTTCTTCTGTTTTAGTATTTACTCCATGTTTGTTCCTATTAAACTCACCAACTGCACCTGCTTCCTGACTCCGTGTGTCTCCGTTACAAGAGCAGTGCAGAAAGTGTCATATGCTGAGGTAGTGAGGAAAGTAGAGGATAGTGGACAAAGGGTGAGGGGGCCTGAGAGGATCCCAGTGAGTCGTAAGTCAGTACAGAGTGACCCAAACAGTTTGTGCTTTAGTAAGGGTGGCATCTTGACGTTTATTGCTATGGTCATTAATTGTACCGCACAGATGGAAATAAAATCCCAGAAGATTGAATTGTCAGTAGCAGTGAAGTTTTTGGGTATCAGAGATTTTAGTGTAGAAGATCTACAGGGGGTTTGAGAGATGGGGTTCTAGCCTCCCATGCAGATGGCCTGGTGTAGGATCTGTTGGGGACAAAGTAGTGGGAAGGTGCGATGAGGTGTGTTTGGGATAGTGGRGTGTGCATATGCAGTGGCTTCAGACAGTTTAAACACCCCTTGACTTTTTCCACATTTTGTTGTGTTACAAAGTGGGATTAAAATTAAAATTGATTTAATTGTAATTTTGTCAACGATCTACACAAAATATCAAAGTGGAAGAGAAATTTGAACCTTTTTATTATTATGAAAAATTAAACACCTTGGTTAGATAAGTATTCAACCTCCTGGGTCAATACATTTGAATACAAGCCCAATTTAAGTCAAAACTGTAACTAGGCCACTCAGGAACATTCAATATTGACCTTACAGATAATTTATGTGTGGGGTACAGTGATGAGGTAGTCATTCAAAAATCATGGTACACCCTATTATTGCACAGAGTGAGTGAGTCCATGCAACTTATTATTTTTAAATGTTTAATTTCACCTTTATTTAACCAGGTAGGCTAGTTGAGAACAAGTTCTCATTTGCAACTGCGACCTGGCCAAGATAAAGCATAGCAATTCGACACATACAACAACACAGAGTTACAAATGGAATAAACAAAACATACAGTCAATAATACAGTAGAAAAATAAGTCTATATACAATGTGAGCAAATGAGGTGAGATAAGGGAGGTAAAGGCAAAAAAAAGGCTATGGTGGCGAGGTAAATACAATATAGCAAGTAAAACACTGGAATGGTAGATTTGCAGTGGAGAATGTGCAAAGTGAGAAATAGAATATGTGCAAAAGGAGCAAAATATATAAAAATAAATAAAATACAGAGGTAAGTAGGGTAGTTGTATGGGCTACAATTATAGAAGGCATGTACATTGAGTCTCTGGAGTCTCGACAGCTGGTGCTTAAGCTAGTGAGGAGATAAGTGTTCCAGCTTCAGAGAGATTTTGCAGTTCGTTACCAGTCCATATGAGAGCAGAGATAACTGAGACAGACTGCACTCCCACACTCGGAGGAAGATTACTCTGGCTTCCTTAGAGTGATTTTAGCGTGGAAACATATATCGATATACCTCATTCTCTATCTATTTAACTAGTCCCTAAATATCAGGACTTCGAGGATTGAGATAGAGACCTGAAAGTCTAGGACAATCTTTCTACGACTAAAGCAAGACTGCTAGTAAGATCATTAACTACACTCCTGAGGCTAACAAGTAGAGTTATGTAAGTCAACGAGATATACAATAGCCGTCTCACAGACCCACACATACGTATGAGAAGTGAACAAGTCCGCTCTATCAATGAAAATCAGATAAGTAAAGACTAAAGATATGGGGCATTTTTGAGCTAGCAAAACAGTATTTCGATCACTAAGTCGAGATTAGCACCTTGAACCATATCTTCAAATGTATCCGATAAGTGATCGTCAAGCGGCTAAGCTATATTGATAGATTATGACACTCTCACGTCTGAATATAAGTTCGCAGATTCTCGATGTGTTTAAGTTATGTGCGTGCTCATAGTTTCCACAGAGCATTAGGAAGAGTAATGCTCCTTAGTTGCAGTTTTCTTTGTGTAGCGGATTAAGAGTAACAATTCTATGCCGAATAGCATACTAGTTAGATCTAGGATTAATTTGAGGCACTTGAAATAATGAATAATAAATGTCATGTCGAGTACCGTACGCCGCATAGAAGCAAAAGATTTACATGCTTATGATATAACCTAATCGGTCTCACTCGATAATTAGCATCACGAATAATTGCGAAGATTCAAGAGCGTCAATATGCTCTTGATTGCCAATGGCTGCCAAGACTGATTCAGCCGCACGTGGCGGTAATACCAGTGACCCGTTATGACAATCACAATGTCATATTTAGTCCTAGCATACCCTTGTCTAGTAACTCACGATTAACCACCCAAAAAACGTCAAGCGATGCGAAGCACCGATAAGTTAGTTCTGCTTCATGACACTTATAGATCACTCAGTATCTAGAGGTCGTTATGTAAGAAACACAGATGTCACACAAAAAGAACGACAAACAGTTTGCAAACTAGTGTCTTCTGCGAATAACTCGCGAAATCCAGCAGAACATCACCCAGCAAGCAAAGGACCTCACCTTCATGGTATTACAACCAGAAGTAAAGCTTGCTATAGGCCTCCTAGACTTATCGTAAATCTCATGATGTGTCTACCCCAAAGGAACGGCAGAGACCACGGTGACTCAGGATTCAGGCCCTCCCATTTCGATCCCTACATTTCAACTCTAATGGCAAAATAAGAAAATTATCTTCTCATCTTGCAATCATATGAACAAACTAAGGCTGCTAATGTAGCTCTCCCGCCCATAAAGCTGTTGTGAATTCGACAGATACGATACGCTGATTGGCCCAAGTGACGCAATGACATGCGGAGAATCAACCGCACTATGAGAGGAAACTCCCACACGTACTTCTCGTATGGCAAATGCTCTCCACTAGTCAGATCTGTGAGCGATTGTCTATGCATGCGCTTCATAGACAGCTTGACGCTCTAAGTCGACTGACACCAACAACAAATTCCCGCTCTATCTCTTGAGCTGCAAGAATAAAAAGGTACATGACTGCATCAAACTTATAAATGCGAGACTCTCCCTAACTCTAACCTATGGCTCCCCACAGCGTCTGGAATCATGTTTGTTAACTTGGCCTTTCGAAGACCTTAGAGAAAGCAGCGGGTGGAATAGAATAGATATGGTCTGTAGCAGTTTGGTCTAGAGTGTCACCCCCTTTTAAGAAGGGATACCGCCGCAGCTTTCCAATCTTTGGGAATCCTAGACGATACGAAAGAGAGTTTGAACAGGCTAGTAATAGGGGTGCAACAATTGCGGCAGATCATTTTAGAAAGAGAGGGTCCAGATTGTTAGCCCGCTGATTTGTAGGGGTCCAGATTTTGCAGCTCTTTCAGAACATCAGCTATCTGGATTTGGGTGAAGGAGAAATGGTGGTGCTTTGGCGGGTTGCTGTGGAGGGTGCCAGGCAGTTGACTGGGTAGGGGTAGCCAGGTAAAGCATTGCCAGTCGTAGAGAAATGCTTATTGAGAATTTCTAATTAGTGGATTTATCGGTGGTGACAGTGTTTCCTAGCCTCAGAGCAGGGCAGCTGGAGGAGTGCTCTATTCTCCATGGGCTTTACAGTGTCCCAGAACTGTTTTGAGTTAGTACTACGGATGCAAATTCTGTTTGAAAAAGCTAGAGCCTTAGCTTTCCTAACTGCCTGTGTATATTTTTCCTAACTTCCCTGAAAAGTTGCATATCACGGGGCTATTCGATGCTAATGCAGAACGCCACAGGAATGTTTTTGTGCTGGTCAAGGCAGACAGGTCTGGAGTGAACCAAGACTTATAATATTCCTTGTTCTACATTTTTTGAACGGGGCATGCTTATTTAAGATGTGTTAGAAGGCACTTTTATTGTAATAAGCAGGCATCATCTACTGACGGGATGAGGTCAATGTCATTCCAGGATACCCCGGCCAGGTCGATTAGAAAGGCCTGCTCGCAGAAGTGTTTTAGGGAGCGTTTGACAGTGATGAGGGGTGGTCGTTTGGTCGCAGACCCATTACGGATGCAGGCAATGAGGCAGTGATCGCTGAGATCTTGATTGAAAACAGCAGAGGTGTATATGGAGGGCGAGTTAGTTAGGATGACATCTATGAGGGTGCCCGTGTTTACGGATTTGGAGTTGTACCTGGTAGGTTCATTGATAATTTGTGTGAGATTGAGGGCATCAAGTTTAAATTGTAGGATGGCCGGAGTGTTAAGCATGTCCCAGTTTAGGTCACCTAGTAGCACGAGCTCAGAAGATAGATGGGGGGCAATCAATTCACATATGGTATCGAGGGCACAGCTGTGTGACTTGTTATGTGACTTGTTACTCCTGAACTTATTTAGGGGTTAAATACTTATTGACTCAAGACGTTTCAGCTTTTCATTTTTTATTTATTTGTAAAAATGTGTATGAACAGAATTCCAGTTTGACATTATGGGGTATTGTGTTTAGGCRGGTGACAACACAATCTAAACGTAACACATTTTACAATCAGGCTGTAACACAACAACATGTGGAAAAGGTCAAGGAAGGGGTGTGTGAATACTTTCTGACGGCACTAGAGTCAGATGGCTGTGCAATTTCTCTTAACTCACACTTCTCATTTTTTGTCCATGCACTTTCCAAACTGTGAACGGCAGCAAAAAGAAACAAAAGGGTCTAGTCTGCCGGAAAGTCACACGAAGAAGAKAATCTCAAATCAGTTACTGCGCATGTCTGTTTTAAGAAAGTACGTGTAAAGATGTTTATTACTAAACCAAGATAGACCACAGCTTGTCATTTCAAATGCGAACAAAAGAGTCATGGTGGGCAGAACAGGCAAAGGGCTGGGCAGAGGCAAGAACGAGCTAGCGAGTTACTATTGGTGCGTCCTAGCATATATTAGCATATTTCCGTTGTGYAGTGCGCATGTGCATTAACTCAATTCGCATTTGCACTTATTCTAAATAACGCCATTTAAAAAAAAAKTTCGGCAAACTTTGGTAAAGTCTACAAAACTGTTCGTAAAATATTGTAGTTTTGGCAACAGAAAACTGTGTTGAGCTCAAATGTTTAATTCATGAATAAAATTAACAGAGTCGGTTAAAATCAATCTCGTTCCATCTTCTCCCACTGCCGACCACTAGGATCCTCTCACTACCATATTTGGTAGTGAGTGGAAATGCTAACCGGATTCTTCACATTTATACATCCGGTTAAATATCTGTCTCGTTGTTGTCTGTACTCAGCTCAGATATGGAGGACAACATAGACGTGGAAGCTGGAGAAAATCCATTTCAACCTTATTTAGACGCTCTACGGAAGGAATTAGAACACCAAGACCCCATATTTATTATCGGAATTATAGTTTCTTTGGCTGTTGTTGTCATCAGTTTTGGTAAGCTAACTAACGTTACTATAATTGACTTCCAGTTCACGTTAGCTAGCCTCACATCGTTAGGAACAGAGTGAATGTAAATCCGTATTTGAGTTGTCACTAGCCTGGCTTCAGCCTGCTGGCTTTCTGTGCTGTGAGTTTCTGTGCTGTGAGATTTTGTTTGTCTTTTATCAAGACAAAAGAAGCCTGCTAGCTAACGTTAGCAATCTAAGATTAACTAGCTGGGTAAATTAGCTTGCTAGTTACCAACAGCTGTCACTACCATAGTAGCTATTTAGCTAACGTTACTGTACTACGCTGTTTATCAGGTGTTAGTCTGTTACATGTTGTCAACTTTGTATGATAGCTAAAAAAACAAACTGAAACATCTTTGATTGGTTTACATTTTAGTGTTGTTTAAGTACTTCCTGAGCAGCAAAACTGTCCAAAGTGCTGTGCTGCTGGTTGGTCTCTGCGATTCTGGAAAGACCCTTCTCTTTAGTCGAGTGAGTACGTCATCAGTGTCTAGCATGCCTATTCCAACTATTTACATACGTTTACAGATGGCAGAAGTTGTACGACACTGATGATCTTTATTTCCAGTTGTTGTCAGGAAAGTTCAAYAAGACCCAGACCTCCATCACAGACAACAGTGCCCCCTACAAAGCCAAGAACGAGAAGGTAAGGAGGCAGCTATGGTATGGTGGTGAGGGAGTAGGATCTGAAGCGATTGTTTTAACTTCTATGACGCATGCATTTGTCAACTGTCAAACACTGTCTTGACCGTCCCCCTGTCCTTCTTCACTGTGTGCAGGGCAGCAGCTGGACCCTGATCGACGTCCCTGGACATGACAGTCTTCGTCCTCAGTATGTGGAGAAGTTCAAATCAGCAGCCAGGTGAGTAAAGATAAGGGTGTTTGTATTCAGGGAAGGTCTATAATATGAAAAGCACTGTGGTTGACCTAAGAACAAGATTCTGAAAGACACCCTTTAAATGTATTTTGTTATCTCCTCTCTCTAACTGCAGGGCCATAGTCTTTGTGGTGGACAGTGCCATCTTCCAGAAAGAAGTGCGAGACGTGGCTGAGTTCCTGTACTTCCTGTTGACTGACAGTGCAGTGTCCAGGAATGTCCCCTCTTTGATAGTGGCCTGCAACAAGCAAGGTYACGTGACACACTTTTCAACCTTCCCACTCCCTACACAAATACCTCCCCATCATGAGGTTAATGCTTGCGAATTATATTTTCCCTGTAGATATCACCATGGCAAAATCTGCTAAGCTGATTCAGCAGCAGCTGGAGAAAGAGATGTAWGTAGTCCTCATGTTACCAACAACGACATAGAAATGGTGTGATTCTACAGAATGGACTGAATTTAAATMAAATTGATCCCAACCTTTTCCCGTTTCCCTCAGGAACACATTGAGAGTGACACGGTCTGCGGCTCTGGGCACCCAGGACGGGTCAGCGGGGTCCAGCGTGCACCTGGGGAAGAAGGGCAAGGACTTTGAGTTCAGCCAGCTGCCCATGAAGGTGGAGTTCCTGGAGTGCAGTGCCCGCGGCAGCAAAGGGGAGAACGGGCAGGCAGACATCGGCAGCCTTGAGAAGAGCCTGGCCAACCTGTGAGATGGCTGGGTCTCGTTATTGACCATCTGGTTCCCATATAGGTCACTACTTTGGCCAAGAGCCCTTTGCTTAGGTGCGTTATTCTGAATGGGCTGTCTTAGGATATTTTCCCGACGACTCTCAGCATATCAGGTGTGTCTCTAAAGTCTCTTCAGGACTCCAGACTCAAATCACTATACTATGATGAAGTGAATAACTTCTTGTGCTGCAATCACAAGGTCAGCAGTGGCACGTGATGTAGTGAATGCCAATTTGTAAAAACCATCTGATAATGAAATAAAAGTGTTTGCTTTTTCTCCAGCAGGTGTTGTTGCTATACGTMTCAGTGTTTCCACTATATTCCCCTTAATTGTTGGCGCCACCTCAAAAAAAATGATAARAATAAAAACCGGGATAGTAAAATGTTTTTCAGTGTTAATGTAAATGACTAAAACCACAACATATGTAGGAAAGATAATGGATCTATATATWTTTTTTAAGGASATATTTGAGAACTAACAATCACCTAAATAAAAACTACAGTAAGGGAGAACCTAACATTTCCAAAATGTCATGGCGTTGATGTTATGTTTGAGTCACTCGGGTGGCATAAGCCAATGCAAAATGTGTAGAATTGCCGGAAACTTTGCCACCGCTGCTGAAAAAAAATCTGAGGGGAAAACAGCATGTCTAGCAAATGACCCGTCCCTTTCATAGTGGATACTCACCTACTCCTATGAAACACTGTGAACATCTGCCTACTTATATTATTTGTGTTAAATTAGCTTTGTCAGACTTCTAGCACTTAAAACCACCCTTCTTGAGAGAGTAATGTGATGAGATATTTTCTGACCCACCTCCAATAGATTACAACTGTTCCAAAATCAGCTTTGTTCCTTTTCTGGAACAGTTTAGTTGAATGTTTATCAGTTTGTATAGTTCTCTAGTGTACTAACATTTGAGGGGAAAGTTGGCCATGAATCTGTACCACTGTGTTAGCCAAATAGGAATGTTATGTTATTTAGCTTGTAAATAAAATGTGTTTACAGATATGGGGATATTTGTGGTGGTTGGTGAGTGCAACATCATGCTACCCATTGTGACACCAAAGCTGTAGAAGAATAGCCTACTGACAAGTTTGAGTCATACACATGGCAAAAATCAAGAATTAGTTTGTTTGKTTTTTACCTGTTATAACTCACTCATATCTTTTCCTAGCTGCTGATATGTTGAGTGATATTGACGACTGAAAAATACAGAGAGATTTTGAGCGTCCCTTATGCCGTTTTTTTAAAGTCAACTGCAATGGCTCCTGGTGTTGAGGACTGCCAACCAAGTGGTTGTGGCTAGAGTCGCGTTGGCTGTACTGGCCACTCTACCATGAAGGCCTGATAGGTGGAGTGCTGCAGAGATGGTTGTCCTTCTGGAAGGTTCTCCCATCTCCACAGAARTCTGGAGCTCTCTGAGTGACCATCGGGTTCTTGGGCACATCCCTGACCAAGGCCCTTCTCCCCCGATTGCTCAGTTTGGTCGGGCGGCCAGCTCTAGGAAGAGTCTTGGTGGTTCCAAACTTCTTCCATTTAAGAATGATGGAGGCCACTGTGTTCTTGGGGACCTTCAATGCTGCAGAAATGTTTTGGTACCCTTACCCAGATCTGTGCCTCGACACAATCCTGTCTCGGGCTTTATGGGCAATTCTTCGACTCATGGCTTGGTTTTTGCTCTGACATGCACTGTCAACTGCACGGTGTGTGCCTTTCCAAATCATGTCCAATCAATTGAATTTACCACATGTGGCCTCCAATCAAATTGTAGAAACTCTGAAGGGTGATCAATGGAAACGGGATAGACCTGAGTTAAATTTCGAGTCTCATAGCAAAGGGTCTGAATACTTCTGTAATCTTTTTGAATGTTTTTTTGCAAAAATTCCTAAACCTGTTTTTCGTTTGTCATTATTGGGTAAGATTGATTAGGATGTTTTCATTTTATATCCATTTTAGAAAAAAGGCTGTAACGTAACAAATTATGGAAAAAGGGAAGGGGTCTGATAACTTTCCGAATGCACTGTATCTATAGACCAGCTAGAGAGTACACAGACAGGCTGATGATAAAATCCCTCAGTAAGCAAACTCAGTGGAAAGATGTCCATTAAATGACCAAGTAATACAATGTAAAGCAGTCTATACTGCTACAGCAGAGAGTAACAGACAGGTTAGGACTATAGACCAGAGAGTAGACAGACATGTTAGGACTATAAACCAGAGAGTAACAGACAGGTTAGGACTATAGACAGAGAGTAGACAGACAGGGTAGCACTATAGACCAGACAGAGAGTAGACAGACAGGTGAGGACTATAGACCAGACAGAGAGTAACAGACAGGTTAGGACTATAGACCAGACAGAGAGTAAACAGACAGGTTAGGACTATAGACCAGACAGAGAGTAAACAGACAGGTTAGGACTATAGACCAGAGAGTAGACAGACATGTTAGGACTATAAACCAGAGAGTAAACAGACAGGTTAGGACTATAGACCAGAGAGTAGACAGACAGGGTAGCACTATAGACCAGCCAGAGAGTAGACAGACAGGTGAGGATATAGACCAGACAGGGTAACAGACAGGTTAGGACTTAGACAACAGAGAGTAAAGCAGGTTAGGACTATAGACAGACAGAGAGTAAACAGACAGGTTAGGACTATAGACAGAGAGTAGACAGACATGGTAGCACTATAGACCAGACGAGAGTAGACAGACAGGTGAGGACTATAGACCAGACAGAGAGTAAACAGACAGGTTAGGACTATAGAAGACAGAGAGTAAACAGACAGGTTAGGATATAGACCAGACAGAGAGTAAACAGACAGGTTAGGACTATAGACCAGAGAGTAAGACAGACATGGTAGCACTATAGACCAGAGAGTAGACAGACATGGTAGCACTATAGAAGAGAGTAAACAGACAGGATAGCACTATAGACCAGAGAGTAACGACAGGGTAGCACTATAGACCAGAGAGTAGACAGACATGGTAGCACTATAGACCAGAGAGTAAACAGACAGGATATCACTATAGACCAGAGAGTAGACAGACATGGTAGCACTATAGACCAGAGAGTAAACAGACAGGATAGCACTATGGACCAGAGAGTAAACGCGACAGGGTAGCACTATGACCAGAGAGTAAACAGACAGGATAGCACTAAGACCGACAGAGAGTAAACAGACAGGTTAGGACTATAGACCAGAGAGTAAAACAGACAGGATAGCACTATAGACCAGACAGAGGTAGACAGACAGGTTAGGACTATAGACCAGAGCGTAACAGCAGGTTAGGACTATAGACAGAAGTAGAAGACAGGTAGATATGACAGAGCGTAAAGACAGGTTAGGACTATAGACCAGAGAGTAGACAGACAGGTGAGGACTATAGACCAGAGAGTAGACAGACAGTTAGGACTATAGACCAGAGAGTAGACAGACAGGTGAGGACTATAGACCAGAGAGTAGACAGACATGTTAGGACTATAGACCAGAGAGTAGCAGACATGTTAGGACTATAGACAGAGTAGACAGACAGGTGAGGACTGACTATAGACCAGAGAGCAGACATACATGTTAGGACTATAGCAGAGATAGACAGACATGTTAGGACTATAGACCAGAGAGTAGACAGACATGTTAGGACTATAGACCAGAGTAGACGGACAGGTTAGGATTATAGACCAGAGAGTCGACAGACAGGTTAGGACTATAGAACAGAGAGTAGACAGACAGGTTAGGACTATAGACCATCAGACAGTAGGCAGACAGGTTAGGGCTCTGGTCAGCCAGACAGTAGACAGACAGGTTAGGTCTGGTCAGCCAGACAGTAGCAGACAGGTTAGGGCTCTGGTCAGCCAGACAGTAGACAGACAGGTTAGGCTCTGGTCAGCCAGACAGTAGACAGACAGGTTAGGGCTCTGGTCAGCCACACCAGGTTGGGCCCTCTCAGCAGAGTGGGACACACCTAGTTCACCTTGTCCCATGGCTGAGTTTGAGTTTAGCTCCTGATCTTCAGGGCTTCCTCTGTGTCTGGTGCTGATCTGCACTGCTGCCTGGTGACTGATCTGCACTGCTGCCTGGTGACTGATCTGCACTGTGCCTGATGACTGATCTGCGCTGCTGCCTGCCCCCCCCTTTCTCTTCCTCCTCCTCCTCCCTCTCCTTCTAGTCTCCTTTTTGCCTGCTGGGCTTTAGGCTGGGCCTTACATGCGGACCACACCACCGCGTTGCGTGCTCGAGCGTTGCTCGAGTCGGAAGTTTACATACACCTTAGCCAAATACATTTAAACTCAGTTTTTCACAATTCCTGACATTTAAACTAGTAAAAATTCCCTGTCTTAGGTCAGTTAGGATCACCACTTTATTTTAAGAATGTGAAATGTCAGAATAATAGTAGAGAGAGTGATTTATTTCAGCTTTTATTTCTTTCATCACATTCCCAGCGGGTCAGAAGTTTACATACACTCAATTAGTATTTGGCAGCATTGCTTTAAAATGGTTAACTTGTGTCAAACGTTTCGGGTAGCCTTCCACAAGCTTCCCACAATAAGTTGGGTGAATTTTGGCCCATTGCTCCTGACAGAGCTGGTGTAACTGAGTCAGGTTTGTAGGCCTCCTTGCTCGCACACGCTTTTTCAGTTCTGCCCACAATTTTCTAGAAGATTGAGGTCAGGGCTTTGTGATGGCCATCCAATACCTTGACATCGTTGTCCTTAAGCCTTTTGCCACAACTTTGGAAGTATGCTTTGGGTCATCGTCCATTTCGAAGACCCATTTGCGACCAAGCTTTAACTTGCTGACTGATGTCTTGGATGTTGCTTCAACGGAGATTAGCTAACACCGCTCCCTCCTGGTTCACATTGTTACCTCATCTCTGAGCCAGAGGCTAGGAGACACTCTGGACCCCCCCCCCCCCCCTACATACAGTACAGGGGAGGAGTGGCCCTCACACCACTGCCTGCTGGACATGATCACGTTGGCACACCTGGGCTAAAGCAGAATACATACTACATAAGTGAGTTTTAGTCAAGCTGGTATCTTTTGCTAACAGTGACATGATCCTGTACATAAATAGCTTTAAAGGAATACAGCTACAACGGGCGGCAGGTAGCCTAGTGGTTAGAGTGGAGGGACGGCAGGAATCCTAGTGGTTAGAGTGGAAGGACGGCAGGAATCCTAGTGGTTGGAGTGGAGGGACGGCAGGTAGCCTAGTGGTTAGAGTGGAGGGACGGCAGGTAGCCTAGTGGTTAGGGCGTTGGGCCAGTAACCGAAAGGTTGCTAGATCGAATCCCCGAGCTGACAAGGCAGTTAACCCACTGTTCCTAGGCCGTCGTTATAAATAAGAATTTGTTCTTAACTGACTTGCCTAGTTAAATACAATTTAAAAAATGATACAACAGTGCAGACAGTTTTGATACAGTAGAAGTAACTGGTAGTTACAGATTATTACACCAGATAATATGATTTACCCAAGGATTTTCAGAATCCATGACTGGAAGTTAGGGGAGAGTGGGGTGACTGGACGTTAGGGGAGAGTGGGGTGACTGGACGTTAGGGGAGAGTGGGGTAAATTGAGCTAAAGGGTAAATTGAACCACCCTTGTTTCTAGGAAACCGGACACAACATATAAAATGTGACTAAATACTCAGAACCATGTAAACACCTGTACAAGTTCGGCTTGTATGTAAACACCTGTACGAGTTTGGCTTGTATGTAAACTCCTGTACGAGTTTGGCTAGTATGTAAACATCTGTACGAGCTCGGCTAGTATGTAAACATCTGTACGAGCTCGTCTAGTATGTAAACACCTGTACGATCTCGTCTAGTATGTAAACACCTGTACGAGCTTGTCTAGTATGTAAACTCCTGTACGAGCTTGTCTAGTATGTAAAACACCTGTACGATCTCGTCTAGTATGTAAACACCTGTACGAGTTGTCTAGTATGTAAACTCCTGTACGAGCTTGTCTAGTATGTAAACACCTGTACGAGCTCGTCTAGTATGTAAACATCTGTACGAGCTCGTCTAGTATGTAAACACCTGTACAAGTTCGGCTTGTATGTAAACACTGTACGAGTTTGGCTTGTATGTAAACTCCTGTACGAGTTTGGCTAGTATGTACACCTGTACGAGCTCGTCTAGTATGTAAACTCCTGTACGAGTTTGGCTAGTATGTAAAATCTGTACGAGCTCGGCTAGTATGTAAACATCTGTACGAGCTCGTCTTAGTATGTAAACACCTGTACGATCTCGTCTAGTATGTAAACACCTGTACGAGCTTGTCTAGTATGTAAACTCCTGTACGAGCTTGTCTAGTATGTAAACATCTGTACGAGCTCGGCTAGTATGTAAACACTGTACGATCTCGTCTAGTATGTAAACACTGTACGAGCTTGTCTAGTATGTAAACTCCTGTACGAGCTTGTCTAGTATGTAAACACCTGTACGAGCTCGTCTAGTATGTAAACATCTGTACGAGCTCGTCTAGTATGTAAACACCTGTACGAGCTTGTCTAGTATGTAAACTCCTGTACGAGCTTGTCTAGTATGTAAACACCTGTACGAGCTTGTCTAGTATGTAAACACCTGTACGAGTTCGTCTAGTATGTAAACATCTGTACGAGTTCGTCTAGTATGTAACACCTGTACGAGCTCGTCTAGTATGTAAACACCTGTACGAGCTGTCTAGTATGTAAACATCTGTACGAGCTCGTCTAGTATGTAACACCTGTACGAGCTTGTCTAGTATGTAAACACCTGTACGAGCTCGTCTAGTATGTAAACACCTGTACGAGCTCGTCTAGTATGTAAATCCTGTACGAGCTTGTCTAGTATGTAAACACCTGTACGAGCTTGTCTAGTATGTAAACTCCTGTACGAGCTTGTCTAGTATGTAAACACCTGTACGAGTTTGTCTAGTATGTAAACACCTGTACGAGCTCGTCTAGTATGTAAACACCTGTACGAGCTCGTCTAGTATGTAAACTCCTGTACGAGCTTGTCTAGTATGTAACACCTGTACGAGCTCGTCTAGTATGTAAACACCTGTACGAGCTCGTCTAGTATGTAAACTCCTGTACGAGCTTGTCTAGTATGTAAACATCTGTACGAGCTCGGCTGTATGTAAACTCCTGTACGAGCTTGTCTAGTATGTAAACACCTGTACGAGCTTGTCTAGTATGTAACTCCTGTACGAGCTTGTCTAGTATGTAAACTCCTGTACGAGCTTGTCTAGTATGTAAACACCTGTACGAGTTTGTCTAGTATGTAAACACCTGTACGAGCTCGTCTAGTATGTAAACACCTGTACGAGCTCGTCTAGTATGTAAACTCCTGTACGAGCTTGTCTAGTATGTAAACACCTGTACGAGCTTGTCTAGTATGTAAACACCTGTACGAGCTTGTCTAGTATGTAAACACCTGTACGAGCTCGTCTAGTATGTAAACACCTGTACGAGCTGTCTAGTATGTAAACTCCTGTACGAGCTTGTCTAGTATGTAACAACCTGTACGAGCTTGTCTAGTATGTACAACTGTACGAGCTTGTCTAAGTATGTAAACATCTGTACGAGCTTGTCTAGTATGTAAACTCCTGTACGAGCTTGTCTAGTATGTAAACACCTGTACGAGCTTGTCTAGTATGTAAACACCTGTACGAGCTCGTCTAGTATGTAAACTCTGTACGAGCTTGTCTGTATGTAAACACCTGTACGAGCTTGTCTAGTATGTAAACACCTGTACGAGCTTGTCTAGTATGTAAACACCTGTACGAGCTTGTCTAGTATGTAAACACCTGTACGAGCTGTCTAGTATGTAAACTCCTGTACGAGCTTGTCTAGTATGTAAACACCTGTACGAGCTCGTCTAGTATGTAAACATCTGTACGAGCTTGTCTAGTATGTAAACACCTGTACGAGCTTGTCTAGTATGTAAACACCTGTACGAGCTAAGTCTAAGTATGGTAAATCACCTGTACGAGCTCGTCTAGTATGTAAACACCCGTACGAGTTTTTCTACTATGTAAACACCTGTACGAGCTCGGCTAGTAAGCATGTGTCTTGTGCTAGAAATCTGAACGCACTGCCAGCGCTTTGAAAAGTTGATGTAATTGTACTTTCCTGTGGATATATTGATAAATATTGTCTCACATTCCTACCTCCAAAAGGACCAACCGCATGGGCAACCGGTAAAGAACTTTAAAATATAATTGTGTTCAAAATTCTGACTTATAGAGGTCGTGAGAGGAAACTTTCCCGATTCAATGCAATTCAACGTTGGGTTTCCAGGCAACCTAACCCATCTTACCTAACTCCCAGTCTAATGGATACCAAAACATATTGGTTAAATAACATTATCTGGTGTTGCAATCTGTAGTTACACAAAACAGTACTTAACCTGTAACTCACAGTAATGGATACCAAAAATATTATATCGCATTAACGATCTGTAGCTACAGTAACTGGTAGTTCTATAAATAGTACGCCGTTCAGGTTTTGATACCAGTAACTTGTCGCCTTATCACGTACGCTAAAGTCATGATATTAATAATAAACATTTATATTAGTGTCTTGTTTATATAGTGTATTTTATTTTAATGGGACAGAAGTCTAGCAAAGCGCTAACCATGTATGTTTGCCACAGAACACTGAAGCATCGCTATGCTAGCTAAGTTAGCATGTCAACTCAACTGTTCGAAAAGACTTTAGCTTGAAGTCAATGGCGAAATCTTTGCTAATAATGCATATGAAATCAAAGCTGTCAGGACATAGCATAGCTTCACATCACCACTAAATGTTAAGTTTATATGGGATGTTTCCAGTGTACCACAGATAGAACAATGAGACAGATATTTCACTGGACGTATAAATGTGGAACAACCCGCTTGGCATTTCCACTCGCTACCAAAGAGAAGATGGAACAAGATGGATTTTGGGCAAAGTTCTGAACATTTTCTCATTAATGAAACAGAACTTTGTAGACTTTACCCTTTGCCAATGTTTTTTAAAAATTGCATTGTTTATAAGGAGTGCAAAAGGCGAATTGAGTTACTGCACATGCACACGTCACAGAGTAGGCGTTCCCTAGTGGATATGCATATGTAAATGTTTGCTAGAATCTCACTAGCTCGTGCTTGGCTCTGCTCACCTCCTTCCTTGTTCTGCCCTCTATGACTCATTTGTCCCCATTGGAAATAACAGGCTGTGGTCTATCTTAGTTATAYAAAKATCTTTGACTTTACCTTTCACAAGCACATTAGTTTCCCTTGTTCGAAAAACGACTTGCAAAGTCGCACATTGATGACATCAGAGGGTAGGTAACTGACAGGTCCKTCTGCATGAAAAAATCCCTAAAGCCTATTTTTCTATGAAAATGCTATCATTTATACTAGACAGTATTAGCTTAATACATTTTTATCTCCAGTATCATCCTCAAACTGATTTATATTAAATTAGGGTAATGGGTTTTATGCCTTTAGCAGTATTTACAGTATACCTATCTATGCCTGCTGACAGATTTTGTCAGGTTAGGTTACCTATCCAAATTAAATYTAGCTACAGTGAACTTCTAAGGTCATGCAGGTACAAAGTACAGTTGACAGAACCTCCCTGTTTTTGATAAATGTACATGGAAAGTAATATATTTTWAATTTTTCATGCTCAACTAAACACTTTGTTTCCAGCTCTGCTGTTTGAAGTCTATGTTGGTCGATGCTGCGGAAATCAGTTTTTCTTCTGAGATAACTAAACAGTAATGAACTTCTACAGACTAAACACAAGACTATTCAGCAGAAGTAATTCAGTTGGCTTCAACAGCAGATTAGGGACACAGTAGAGATACTCGGGTATTCAAACTCTATAACCTTTTGTGCCAAGGGATGGGCTTGAGAGAGCACACTTGAGCTAAAATAGGTATCTCTCTCTCTCTCTCTCTCTCTCTCTCTCTCTCTCTCTCTCTCTGTCTCGTCTCTCTCTGTCTCTCTCTCTCTCTCTCTCTCTTCTCTCTCTCTTCTCTCTCTCTCTCTCTCTTCTCTCTCTCTCTCTCTCTCTCTCTCTCTCTCTCTCTCTCTCTCTCTCTCTCTCTCTCTCTCTCTCTCTCTCTCTCTCTCTCTCTCTCTCTCTCTCTCTCTCTCTCTCTCTCTCTCTCGCTCTCTCTCTCTCTTGTTCTGTAGAGCGGTAAGGCTGAAAATGGGGTACACAATGGTTGCTGTCCGCTGATTCATCCAAAGCTGCAGTTCTGATGAGTGTGGCCATTTCTGGGTCAGTGACAAAAATGGCACCTGACACACACTGAATGGGGAACAGACAGCAGACCAAGGCTATAAAACACACACACACACACGTGCACGCACAAACACACGCACTCACGCTCTCAACCAAAAGTGCATTCATATGCTGACACAGATTCTCACAAACCTAAACTCACACTCCCTGTCGAAAGATTTCACAGTAAGTATATTTTGTGTTTACTTTTCAGCCTACTCTCTACTATGCATCTATTGTTTAAAAAACAACATTTTACTGACTGTTTGTACCAATAGACATGTTTAATTCTTCACATGCGAAATAATACAATGGTTTATTTGCAGTTCGTACTGTGTCACACGTCAGAAATGGTCTTGCTGTAAAATGGGTGAAGTTGTGAAGAGCTGAGCAGTGTGGAAAATGTAACGGTCGCAGGCTGTGCTGTCTTCAGTGTTAGCTGTAGGCTGTGACACACTTTACCTAAACGCGGTGACGGAACGTCCTTTTCTAACATAGTTCTACAAACTTTGTGTGGCTATAAATGTTGGAATTACAGTATACGATGCTCCATCGCTCTGTTGTAGGGCCCTTAGGCCACATGATGTGTTTTAGTACTGTTATATTCAAAGCCTTTTAAGAAGATATGTCCACATATGATTTAGCTGAAATACTGTGGGTTAAACTGAGAATTCAATAGGGATTGAATACATTTTCGCTTGCTTCAGAGAACTATGGGTGAGACAGTTTGAGTGATGGATGATGAGAAATAAATTATTATCAATGAACTTGGGACAGAACCGAAGAGTGGAAAAGGAGTAAATGGGGAGAAATGCATGTCATATTTCAGCCACACATTGCGTCTTAAAGCCTGAGGCCTTTAAAGAATGCTGACAGTGGGAAAGGATGAAAGGATGTGATCACAGCTGTCATCTGTTCTAGCTACTGTCTGTGTGATTACAGCTGTTTCTTCAAAGCTACTGTCTGTGTATGCACAGCTGTTTCTGTTACAAGCTACTGTCTGTGTGATCACAGCTGTCCTCTGCTTCTAACTACTGTCTGTGTGATCACAGCTGTCTCTGCTTCTAGTACTGTCTGTGTGATCACAGCTGTCTTCGCTTCTAGCTACTGTCGTGGTGATCACAGCGTTCTCTGCTTACAGCTACTGTCCTGTGTGATCACAGCTGTCTCTTCTTCTAGCTCTTGTCTGTGTGATCACAGCTGTCTCTTACAAGCTACTGTCGGTGTGCATCCAGCTGTCTCTTTTACAAGACTACTGTCTGTTGATCACGCTTCCTCTGTTACACTATCTGTCTGTGTGATCACACTCTCTCTCGCATCTAGCTATGTCTGTGTGATCACACGCTGTCTCTGCACGAGCTATTGTTCTGTGGACAGCTGTCTCTTTATACTATTACTTCTGTGTATCACAACTTAGTCTCGCTGTCTAGCCTACTGTCGATGTAGATCACAGCTGCTCTCTGTTACAGAGCCTACTGTCTGCTGTGCTCACAGCTGTCTCTGCTTACTGTCTGTGTGATCACAGCCTCTGGTCTCTGCATCTAGCTACTGTCTGTGTATCAACCATGCCCTTTCGTCCTCGCTATGCACATCTTAGCTACGTCTGCTGTGATTCACGCTGTCTCTCTGTCTACTGTTCTGGGTGATCACAGCTGGTCTCTCCTAACTAGCGTGCTGTCTGTGATGATTCACAGCTGTCTACTGCTTCTAGCCTATCTGTCTGTGCTTATCAGAATAAACGACGCACAAAAGCTTGACACATAGGCCCATTCCGCCATCTGCTATTAACCAAGCTCATTTTAACTCGTTCCTGCTCTGCATCCCACATCGCCAGCAGTACAGCATGCAGCGATACCGAGCGATAGTATGCACGAAGCAGTAGTAAGAAGCACGTAGTATGCATTGCGTAGTAGATGTCAGCAGTATTCAGCGAGCTAGCCAAGCGTAGTAGCTAGCAGCAGAGCGTAGTCAGCCTAAGCAGCCAGGTTAGTAGTAAGCAGCAGATAGCAGTATTAGTAACAGCCAGTAGTATGCAGCAGTAGTGTAGTAATATATTAGCACATACCAGCTGCAATAGCCGATAGTCAATAATAGAGTAATAGCAGGATCCTAGTAGTAGTAGTAGAAGTAGTACGTAGTCACGTGTAGATATATCAGCTAGTAGTAGATGTAATCGCAGTATGTAGTATCTGGTCGATGTATATGTGTGATAGTAGTAATGCGTAGGATTGAATAGCAGAAGTAGTAGTCGCTGATAGTAAAACTAGGTAGGAGTCAATAACACGTAGTCAGGGTAGATAGTAATCAGTACAACGTAATCCCAGCAGACAAGTAGTGAGTAGTAGTAATATAGTGTAGTAGTAGTGTATAGTGTAGTAGTAGCTAATAGCAAGTAGTAGTAGATGTAATAGGAGAAAATAGCAGTAGTATAGTGGTGAATGTTAGTGGGTGGAAAGTAGTACATTATAGAGTAATAGCAGTAGTGTAGTATTGATAGTAGTAATAGTAGGTGCAATAGTAGTGATAGTATATAGCTTGGTGTAGTAGTAAAATAGATCATCAGTGATAGTAGTGTGATAGTATGTAGTGATTTAGTGTGATATAGTAGGGGATAGTAGTAGGGATAGTTAGTAGTGATTGTATAGTAGTATGCTAGGAGGGCTAGTATGTAGTAGTCTGTAGGTGTCGACTATACTATAGATAATAGTAGCGGTGAGTGAAACCATGTAATAGTTAGTATCAGTAGCTAGTTAGTTAGGAGCCAGAAGTAGTAGTAGTTGTGGTTAGTTTTAGTAGTGCGCTAGTAGTATGTATTGTAGTGGTAATTGTTTTGGTAGTAGTGTTAGGTAGTAGTAGTTTGTGGTGGTAGTAGTAAGTAATAGCAGTAGTCAGTATATAGCAGTAGTAGTAGATATATAAGTAGTAAATCCTTAATATCCCAGGTCTGCTGTTCGCCACATGCTTTCAAGAGGGCCACATTGTTCCTACGTTCCCAAGAAAGCTTAAGGTAACGGAGCTAAACGACTACCGCCCGTAGAAACTTCACTTCCGTCATCATGAAGTGCTTTGAGGAGACTAGTCAAGGACCATATCACCTCCACCCTACCGGACACCCTTAGAATCCCACTCCAATTTGCTTACCGACCCAAGTCCACAGACGACGCAATCGCAACCACACTGGCACCACTGCTCCAACCAATTCTGGAAGAGGAATACCAATTGTGAGAATGCTGATTCATCGATTACAGCCAGCATTTAACACCATTAAGTTAACCCCTCCGAACTCTCAATCAAGCTCGAGACCCTGGGTCTCGACCCCGCCGACTGTTGCAAACTGGGTCCTGGACTTCCGAGGGGCCGCGCCCCAGGTGGTGAGAGTAGTAACAACATCTCCACCCCGCTGGATCACTCAACACTGGGGCCCCAGACAAGGAGTGCGTTCTGAGCACTGCTTCATGTATCCCTGTTCACCCGACGACTGCGTGCCATTGCACGCCTCCAAACTCAATCATCAAGTTTGCGGATGACACTACAGTGGTAGGCTTGATTCACCAACACGACGAGACGGCCTACAGGAGGGAGCGTGGAGGCCCTCGGAGTTGTCGTTCAAGGAAAATAACCTCATACTCAACGTCAACAAAAACAAAGGAGCATGATTGTGGGACTTCAGGGGAAACAGCAGAGGCGAAGCACGCCCCCTATCAATCGACGATCAAGTAGTGGAGAAGGTTGCTAAAGTTTTAAGCTTCCTCGGTGTACAACATCACGGACAATGAATTGAGTCCACCCACACAGAGCGTTGGAAGAAGGCGCAGGCAGCGGCCTCTTCAACTGCAGGAGGCTTGAAGAAATTCGGCAATTGTCACCAAAAGACACTCACAAACTTCTACAGATGCCACAATCGGAGCATCCTGTCGGGCATGTTATCACCGCCTGGTACGGCAACTGCTCCGGCCCACAAAACCGTTAAGGCCTCTCCGGAGGGTGAGTGAGGTTGCAGAACGCAATCACCGGGGGGCAAAAACTACCCTGCCTCCAGGACACCTTACACCACCCGATGTCCACAGGAAAGAGGCCATAAAGATCATCAAGGAAACCACCCACCCAAGCCCACGCCGGTTCACCCCGCGTATCATCCAGAAGGCGAGGTTCAGTACAGGTGGCATCAAAGCAGGGGACCGAGAGACTGAAAAAACAGCTTCTATTCTCAAGGCCATCAGACTGTTAAACAGCCACCACTAACATTATAGCGGCCGCTGCCAACATTACTGACTTTTCAACTCCAGCCACTTTAAAAAGGGAATTGATGAAATTATGTAAAAATTAACCACTACAACACCTTATACAAACAATGCCACTTAATTATAATTGTTTACATACCTACATTACCATCTCATATGTATATTACTGTACTCTATAGTATCTACTGCATCCTTGCCATCCTTTATTAACTACATGTACCACTAGCGGACTTTAAACTATGCCACTTTATGATTTACATACCCTACAGTACTCATCTCATATGTATATAGCCGATACTCATATACCATCTACTGGACATCTTGCCATTGCCGTTCTTGTACCCACTCATTCAGTATATCTTATCGTGACATATATCTTTATCCCTTTACCACTGTGTGTGTGTAAGGTCAGTATTGTGGAAATTGTTAGGTTAGATTACTTAGTTGGTTTATTTACTGGCAGTGTCGGAACTTAGAAGCACAAGCATTTCGCTACACTCGCATTTAACCATCTGCTAACCAAAAAATGTGTATGTGACCTATAAATTTGATTTGATTTGACTTAGTATACGTTATAGTGGTAGGTTGAAGCTAACAGAAAAAGTAGTATACTTATAGTAGTCTTAGTAATAATAGCAGTACACCTAGTAGGAGTAATAGTAGTAGTACTTAGTAGTGGCATGTGTAATCGTATAGATAAGTAGTATAGGTAGTAGTGGCGTATAGATAGGAGTAATAGCAGGAGTAGTAAGTGCGTAGTAGTACAGTATGAGTAATAGCAGTGTAGTAGTAGTAATACGCGCCAATAGTATGTAGTGAGTAATATCAGTAGTTGTAGTAGATTAATAGCAGTTGTAGCAGTATGTGGATAGTAGGTGTGGAATAGTAGTGAGTGTATAGTTGTGGTATAGTAGTGAAAGCTGTTGAAACTCTTCTGTTT
>NW_019943229.1:97114-98868 GCF_002910315.2 Salvelinus sp. IW2-2015 | reverse complement strand
CTTCGTTTCTCTCTTCTCTCTCTCTCCTCTCTCTCTCTCTCTTCTCTCCTCTCCTCCTCTCTCCTCTCTCTCTCTCTACCCTCTCTTCGTCTCTCTCTCCTATCTCTCTCTCTCCTCTCTCTCCTCTCCTCTCTTCTCTCTCTCTCCTCCTCTCTCCTCTCCTTCTCTCCTCTCTCTATACTCTCTCCTTGCCCAGCTCGCCCCTCTGCCTCTCCTCTCTCTCTCCTCTTCCTCTCGTGTTTAGAGCGTAAGCAGGCTGAAAATGGGGTACACAATGGTTGCTGTCCGCTGATTCATCCAAAGCTGCAGTTCTGATGAGTGTGGCCCATTTCTGGGTCAGTGAACAAAATGGCACCTGACACACTGAATGGGGAACAGACAGGGCACACCAAGGCTATAAAACACACACACACACACACGTGCACGCACAAACACACGCACATTACACGCACTCACGCTCTCAACCAAAAGTGCATTCATATGCTGACACAGATTCTCACAAACCTAAACTCACACTCCCTGTCGAAAGATTTCACAGTAAGTATATTTTGTGTTTACTTTTCAGCCTACTCTCTACTATGCATCTATTGTTTAAAAAAAAAATCATTTACTGACTGTTTGTACAAATAGACATGTTTAATTCTTTCACATGCGAAATAATACAATGGTTTATTTGCAGTTCGTACTGTGTCACACGTCAGAAATGGTCTTGCTGTAAAATGGTGAAGTTGTGAAGAGCTGAGCAGTGTGGAAAATGTAACGGTCGCAGGCTGTGCTGTCTTCAGATGTTAGCTGTAGGCTGTGACACACTTTACCTAAACGCGGTGACGGAACGTCCTTTTCTAACATAGTTCTACAAACTTTTGTGTGGCTAAAATGTTGGAATTTACAGTATACGATGCTCCATCGCTCTGTTGTAGGGCCCTTAGGCCACATGATGTGTTTTAGTACTGTTATATTCAAAGCCTTTTAAGAAGATATGTCCACATTATGATTTAGCTGAAATACTTGGGTTAAACTGAGAATTCAATAGGGATTGAATACATTTTCGCTTTGCTTCAGAGGACTATGGGTGAGACAGTTTGAGTGATGGGATGATGAGAAATAAATTATTATCAATGAAACTTGGGACAGAACCGAAGAGTGGAAAAGGAGTAAATGGGGAGAAATGCATGTCATATTTCAGGCCACAATGGTCCTTAAAGCCTGAGGCCTTTGAAAGAATGCTGACAGTGGGAAAGGATGAAAGGTGTGATCACAGCTGTCTCTGCTTCTAGCTACTGTCTGTGTGATCACAGCTGTTTCTGTTACAAGCTACTGTCTGTGTGATCACAGCTGTTTCTGTTACAAGCTACTGTCTGTGTGATCACAGCTGTCTCTGCTTCTAACTACTGTCTGTGTGATCACAGCTGTCTCTGCTTCTAGCTACTGTCTGTGTGATCACAGCTGTCTCTGCTTCTAGCTACTGTCTGTGTGATCACAGCTGTCTCTGTTACAAGCTACTGTCTGTGTGATCACAGCTGTCTCTGCTACTCCTATAGCTCTTCGTGTGATCACAGGCTGTCCTCTACTAGCTGCTGTCTGTGACATACATCATTTCTTCCTATCTGCTTCTGACCACAGGCAGCAGAGCAGCAATAGTCCAGTAGTGCGCAAGTATATGGAGAGTAGTAGCAGCAGTAGTATGCAGCAGGGGCAGCGTATTAGTAGCCACATTAGTAGCAGCAAGATAGTAAGTATCACAGCAGAAGCAG
>NW_019943229.1:90455-93754 GCF_002910315.2 Salvelinus sp. IW2-2015 | reverse complement strand
AAAGATTATTACTAATATTAACACTACTGGCTACTTTTATGCTATTAATACTGCTACTACTACATACAATATCCTGACTACTACATACTACATATCACGACTATTACTGATGCTATTTACTCCTACTATTAACTGACAAAAACACTTACCATCACCACTTCTAATACAGATATTACTCCTAAATCACTAATATATGATATTGGATACTAACTACTACTCCTGTACATTACTACTACTGACACTGATTAACTACTATTGACCACTCTACTACTATCTACTACTACTATTACTACTACTAATCACTGCTATTTCACTGCTGTGACTACTACTACTACTATGACTAGTACGTACTATCACTACAACTGCTACACTACTCAATATCACTACTATTTTTTCACCAGCTGTACTAGTGATTTTCCTAATACGTCGAAGCTACTGCTATTACTACTACTCCACGATATTTTAACTACTACTACCCACAATCTACTATTTATTTATTGTTGATTTATTAATAGCCTACCGACTACTACCACAACTACTGTGCTACTAATAGTATGCCAACTTGACAGACTGCTACCACTACTACTACTGATACTAACGCATACTACTATTTGGGCTATTACTTTGTACTATTACCACTACTATACACTGTCTCATTGGCTATATAACTACTATATATTCACAGCTTTTCATTTTTTTCTCACTACTACTACCACACTACTACTACTACTATTACGACTACTATCAACTATGCTACAACTGGCTTATTAATCCTAACTACAACTACTGATTTACTACTACTACTACTAATTTGGCTGCTATTTTACTACTTATACTTGACCCTGCTAAATTCTCATCTACTACTACCATACTATACTAATGCCATGCACTGTTCAATCTACTTTGTTGACTTTTTCAAATGATGTGTTTTATGTCCTAAAATGCATCCAGAATCCTCAATCATGTCACTGCCTTACTTTTAACCCTTTCACACTATGACAGACTTAGGTGAAAAACTGAGCTGCATGTTTTTTACCTGAGGTTATGACATGCTTAGAGGAGTTCGGTATCTAGTCCAGAGGGGTGAGGAAAGTAGACGATATGGAACCGGATTCAGTGGCCTACCGTGTGAAACCTTGCCATGCCACCTATCGCAAAACCAATGAGGTACGACTGTCTGCAGTGCACATTTGAGGCAAATTGAATTAGAATAGATTGGAATTTGATTGTTGAGGTTTCAGAAATAAATGTCAAATGTAAAGTTTGATTCTCAAGAGGATAACACAGGAAACATTAATTTCTCAAGTGGTCCTGAGTAGAATTTTCCTATGTATACAGACTTAACACACATAGTTAAATAATTCACATAAATTAAAAAGGCACCAATGTACAGATAAAAGTAATCAACCAAGTGTTGGGTATGGCACAACATTGTTCGAACTTTAGAAAATGGTTTGTTATAGAATCGAAGCATGCCCGCACTTGACCATGTAAAAAAGGTCATCATAGTTAGCTTTATTTATAGTATTTTCCAGTATGTTAGCATCCTCCTGACGAGAACCCACGCCAAAACTGTTGGTCATTCCTCCTCACTGACGGTGAATAATTAATGTTTATCTTGAAGGTTTCCTACTTTCCTCCCCTGTGAGCTAGTCCCAACATTTTTGAGCTAGGACTAGCACCAAATGAAAAGATGTAATGCGACGGTGTATTGGTATGAGCCTACGTTTAATTTCTGCTCTTTGGCAATGGGGTATCCGTGCGTTTTCTCCACTCAGTGTAATTGTCTCTCCCAACCAAAAGATTTGATTTCCTCTGCCTGCACGGAAACCTACAAATTGCCTTTGTTCATAACTTAGAATGTTCACCAATGGACAGTTGGGTGGCACACTACTGGAATTTATTCAGTCATCACAATGGATGAATTCTAGTAATTGACTCGTTTGTTGAATTAGCATAATGACTGTGTTGGTTGGTCAAATGCATTATGAGTATTATAAGTGTTCAGCCTATCATACAGGGTTTCCTTTGGCAAATAAAGAAATCATCTGTTAAATTGGATATAGGGGAGGGTGTTCCCCAGCCATCCTCAACTGCATTGACACTTTTTTCTTGGCATAGATGGCCTACACACAGATTTATGCGTGATGTCTACTTATTGCTGAGGAGATTAAACATCGTAGTTCATGTATTTGTTGGGTGTTTTCCCATACAATGTATGTTTGTAGGCCCAGCACGGTTATCTGTAGTAGTAGTGATCGCAGTAGTGATACAGGTGAAGTAGTAGTATTATTAGTGTTGATACTAGTAGTAATAGTAGGAGTAATAACAGTAGTAGTAGTAGCACTYGTAGTAGCAGCAGTAGTATTAGTAGTAGGAGAAGTAGTGGTAGTTGTGGTAGTAGTAGTAGTTGTAGTAATAGTATTAGTAATATTGGTGGTGGTAATTGTAGTGGTAGTAGTAGTGGTAGTAATAGTAGCAGTAGTAGTATTAGTGGTAGTAGTAGTAGTGGTAATAGTAGGGGTGCTAGTAGTAGTAGTAGTGGTGGTGGTAGTAGTAGTAGTAGTACTATTTATAGCAATAGTAGTGGTAGTTGGAGTAATAGCAGTAGTAGTAAATATAGTGATAGTAGTAGTAGTAGTCACAGTAGTGTAATAGCAGTGTTAGTAGTAGTAATAGTAGTAGTAGTAGTAGTAGTGGTAATAGTAGTACTAGTAGCAGTAGTAGTGTTAATATTAGTAATAACTGTAGTAGTAGTGATAGCAGTAGTGGTACTAGTAGTAATTGCAGTACTTGTAGTAGGAGTAATACCAGTAGTAGTAGTGGTGATGGTAGTGGTGATAGTAGTGTTGATACTAGTAATAGCAGGAGTAATAGCAGTAGTAGTGATATTAGTAGTAGTAGTGGTGATTGTAGTAATAGTAGTAGTAATATCAGTATTGTAGTATTGATAGAAGTGGTAATAGTAGTAATAGCAGTGATGGTAGTAGTGATATTAGTACATGTTTGAGTGGTAGCAGTAGTAGTAGTAGTAGCAGTAGTAGTAGTTGCAGTGATACTAGTAGTAGTAGTAGTAGTAGTAGTGGTAGTGGTAGTAGTAGTGGTGATAGTAGTGTAATAGCAGTAGTAGTAGTAGTAATAGTTGTAGTAGTAATAGCAGTAGTTGTAGTAACAGCAGTAGTAGTAGAGGTAATAGGAGTAATAGCAGTAGTAGTAGTAGTAGTAGTGGTAGTGGTGATGGTAGTGGTTATAGTAGTGTTGGTAGTTTTAATGGCAGGAATAATAGCAGTAGTAGTAGT
>NW_019943229.1:85146-89974 GCF_002910315.2 Salvelinus sp. IW2-2015 | reverse complement strand
GTAGTAGTGATAGTAGTGATAATAGTAGTAATAGTAGTGCTTGTAGTAGTCATATCAGTAGTGATGGTAGTAATAGTGGTTGTAATAGTAGTGATAGTAGTAATAGTAGGGGTAAGAGCAGTAGTGGTAGTAGCAGTAGTAGTTGTGGTGATAGTTGTAGTAATATTAGTAGTAGTTGTAGTAGTGGTCGTAGTTGTAATAGCAGTACTACTAGTAGTAGTAGTAGTAGTAGTGGTAATAGTAGTAATATAAGTACTAGTAGTAAAAGCAGTTGTAGTAGTTGTAGTAGTAGTAATATCAGTAGTAGTAGTGGTTTTAGGATTAATAGCAGTGGTAGTAGTAGTGGTGATGGTAGTGGTGATAGTATGAGTAATAGCAGTAGTAGTAGTAGTGATAGTAGTAGAAGAAGTAGTAGCAGTAGTAGTGGTGATTGTAGTAATAGTAGGAGTATTAGCAGTATTGTAGTAGTGATATTAGTGGTAATAGTAGTAATAGTAGTGATAGTAGTAGTAGCAGTGATAATAGTAGGGATAGTAGTAGTGATAGTAGTGATGGCAGTAGTATTAGCAGAAGTGATATTCGTTGTAGTATTAGGGGTTGTAGTAGCGATATTATTAGTGATAGTAGTAGTAATAGTAGTGTTAGAGATAGCAGTGGCAATAGTAGTATTAGTGATATTAGTAGTAATATTATTTTAAGTAATAGTAGTGGTAATAGTAGTATTAGTGATATTAGTAGTAATATTAGCATTAGTGACAGTAGTGGTAATAGTAGTATTAGTGATATTAGTAGTAATATCAGTATTAGTGATAGCAGGGGTAATAGTAGTACTAGTGATATTTGTAGTAATAGTAGTATTAGTGATAGTAGTGGTAATATTAGTATTGGTGATCGTAGTGGTAATAGTCGTATCAGTGATAGCGGTGGCAATAGTAGTATTAGTGATATTAGTAGTAAWWGTAGTATTAGTGATATTAGTGGTAACATTAGTATTATCGATAGTATTGGAAATGGAAGCATTAGTGATATGAGTAGTACTAGTAGTATTAGTGATAGTAGTGGTAATAGTAGTATTAGTGATATTAGTAGCAATAGTAGTGGTAATGGTAGTATTAGTGATATTAGTAGTAATAGTAGTATTTTTGATAGTAGTGGTAATAGTAGGAGTAATAGAAGTAGTAGTCTTTTTTAATTTTTTTTACCCTATTTACCCTATTTAACTGGGCAAGTCAATTTAACCCTTTTTAACTAGGCAAGTCATATTTTCAATGACGGCCTAGGAACAGCAGCAGTAGTAGTAGTAGTAGTAGCAGCAGTAGTGGTAGTAGTAGTGGTAGTAGTGGTAGTAGTAATAGCAGTAGTAGTAGTCCTAGTAGTGGTAGTAGTAGATGTAGTAGTGGTAGTAGTAGTTGTGGCAGTAGTAGTACTAGTGATAGTAATAGTAGTATTGGTAGTCGTGGTAGTAGTAGTAATTGCAGTAGTGGTGGTAGTAGTACTAGTAGGAATAATAGCAGAAGTAGTAGTGGTGATAGTAGTGGTAGTAGTGCTGGTAATATTGGAAGTAGTAGTATTGGTGGTAGTGATAGTAGTAGTGATAATAGTAGTGATGGTAATATTGGAAGTAGTAGTATTGGTGGTAGTGATAGTAGTAGTGATAATAGTAGTAATGGTAATATTGGAAGTAGTAGTATTGGTAGTAGTGGTTGTAGGAGTAATAGCTGTAGTAGTAGTAGTGGTAGTAATAGTAATATCAGTAGTAGTAGTAATAGTTGTAGTAGTAATAGTAGTAGTTTTTGTAGGAGCACTAGCAGTACTAGTAATAGTTGTATTAGTGGTGGTAGTAATAGTGGTAGTAGTTGTAGTAATAGCAGTAGTAGTGGTAGTAGTAGTGGTAGTAGTAGTGGTAGTAGTAGTGATAGTAGTAGTAATTGTAGGAGTAATAGCAGCAGTAGTAGTAGTAGTAATAGCAGTAGTAGTAGTAGTGGTAGTAGTAGTAATAGTAGTAGTGATAGTGGTGGTAGTAGTGATATTAGTAGTAATAGTAGGAGTGATATTAGTAGTAGTATTAGTAGTAGTAGTAGTAGTAGTGATATTATTAGTGATAGTAGTGGTAATAGTAGTGGTAATAGTAGGAGTAATATAACCCTATTTAACTAGGCAAGTCAGTTTAACTAGGCAAGTCAATTTAACCCTATTTTACTAGGCAAGTCAGTTTAACTAGGCACGTCAATTTAACCCTATTTAACTAGGCAAGTCGGTTAAGAACAAATTCTTATTTTTAATGATGGCCTAGGAACAGCAGTAGTAGTAGTAGTAGCAGCAGTAGTAGTAGTAGTAGTAGTAGTAGTAGTAGTAGTCGTAGTAGTAATATAAGTAGTAATAGTAGTGGTAGTTGTCGTAGTAGTAGTATTAGTAGTAGTAGTAGTAGTAGCAGCAGTAGTAGTAGTAGTAGTAGCAGCAGTAGTAGTAGTAGTAGTAGTAGTCGTAGTAGTCGTAGTAGTAATATAAGTAGTAATAGTAGTGGTAGTTGTCGTAGTAGTAGTATTAGTAGTAGTAGTAGTAGTAGTAGTAGTAGTAGTAGTAATGTCAGTAGTGGTAGTAGTAGTAGTAGTAGTGATAGTAATAGCAGTGTTAGTAGTAATATCAGTAGTAGTAGTGGTAGTATTAATAAAAGCAGCAGACGCAGTAGTAGTAGTGGTAGTAGTAGTAATATCAGTAGTGGTAGTAGTAGTAGTAGTAGTAGTGGTAGTAGTAGTAATATCAGTAGTAGTAGTAGTGGTAGTAGTAGTAGAAGTAGTAATAATATCAGTTGTGGTAGTAGTAATAGTGGTAGTAGTAGTAGCAGCAGCAGTAGTAGTAGTAGTAGTAGTAATAGCAGTAGTAGTAGTGGTGATATTAGATGTTATAGTAGTAGTGATAGTAGTGGTGATAGTAGCAATAGCAGTAGTAGTAGTAGTAATAATAGCAGTAGTAGTAGTAGTAGTAGTAGTAGTAGTAGTANGAAGCATTAGTGATATGAGTAGTACTAGTAGTATTAGTGATAGTAGTGGTAATAGTAGTATTAGTGATATTAGTAGCAATAGTAGTGGTAATGGTTGTATTAGTGATATCAGTAGTAATAGTAGTATTTGTGATAGTAGTGGTAATAGAAGTAGTAGTCATTTAAAAAAAAAATTCTTACCCTATTTAACTGGGCAAGTCAATTTAACCCTTTTTAACTAGGCAAGTCAGTTAAGAACAAATTCATATTTTCAATTTGATAGTAGTAGTAATAGTAGGAGTGATATTAGTAGTAGTAGTATTAGTAGTAGTACTAGTAGTGATATTATTAATACTACTATATTAGTGATAGTAGTGGTAATAGTAGTGGTAATAGTAGGAGTAATATCAGTAGTAGTAGTTTTAGTAGTAGTAGTAGTAATATCAGTAGTAGTAGTAGTAGTAGTGGTAGTAATATCAGTAGTAGTAGTAGTAGTGGACGTGGTAGTAGTGGTAGTAGTAATATCAGTAGTAGTAGTAGTAGTGGACGTGGTAGTAGTGGTAGTAGTAATATCAGTAGTAGTAGTAATATCAGTAATAGCAGTAGTAGTAGTCCTAATAGTGGTAGTAGTAGTAGTAATATCAGTGGTAGTAGTAGTAGATGTAGTAGTAGTTGTGGCAGTAGTAGTAATAGTGATAGTAATAGTAGTATTGGTAGTCGTGGTAGTAGTATTAATTGCAGTAGTGGTGGTAGTAATACTAGTAGGAGTAATAGCAGAAGTAGTAGTGGTGATAGTAGTGGTAGTAGTGCTGGTAATATTGGAAGTAGTAGTATTGGTAGTAGTGGTTGTAGGAGTAATAGCTGTAGTAGTAGTAGTGGTAGTAATAGTAATATCAGTAGTGGTAGTAATAGTTATAGTAGTAGTTTTTGTAGGAGCAATAGCAGTACTAGTAATAGTTGTATTAGTGGTGGTAGTAATAGTGGTAGTAGTTGTAGTAATAGTGGTAGTAGTAGTGGTAGTAGTAGTGATAGTAGTAGTAATTGTAGGAGTAATAGCAGCAGTAGTAGTAGTAGTAGTAGTAGTAGTAGTAGTAGTGGTAGTAGCAGTAATATCAATAGTGGTAGTAGTAGTAGTGGAAGTAGTAATAATATCGGTTGTGGTAGTATAATAGTAGTAGTAGTAGTAGCAGCAGTAGTAGTAGTAGTAGTAATAGCAGTAGTAGTAGTGGTGATAGTAGTAGTGATAGTAGTAGTGATATTAGATGTTATAGTAGTAGTGATAGTAGTGGTGATAGTAGTAGTGATATTAGATGTTATAGTAGTAGTGATAGTAGTGGTGATAGTAGTAGTGATATTAGATGTTATAGTAGTAGTGATAGTAGTGGTGATAGTAGTAGTGATATTAGATGTTATAGTAGTAGTGATAGTAGTGGTGATAGTAGTAGTGATATTAGATGTTATAGTAGTAGTGATAGTAGTGGTGATAGTAGCAATAGCAGTAGTGGTAGTGGTGGTAGTAGTACTAATAGCGGTCGTGGTAGTTGTGATAGTAGTAGTGTTAGCAGTGGTAGTAGTAGTAATAATAGTAGTTGTAGTGGTAGTAGTAATAGCAGTAGTAGTAGTGGTGATAGTAGTAGTGATGCTAGTAGTGGTGATAGTAGTGGTGATAGCAGTAGTGATAGTAGCGGTGATAGTAGTAGTAGTGATAGTAGTAGCAGTGATAGTAGCGATGATAGTAGAGGTGATACTAGAGTTGATAGTAGCGGTGATAGTAGTAGTAGTGATAGTAGCGGTGATAGTAGTAGTGATAGTAGCGGTAATAGTAGCGGTGATAGTAGTAGTGATAGT
>NW_019943229.1:77951-85121 GCF_002910315.2 Salvelinus sp. IW2-2015 | reverse complement strand
AGTGGTTGTGTGTTGCTGAAGTGTTTGTGTGTTGGCTGCCTGTGTGTGTGTTGCTGGTGGTTGTGTGGCTGGTTGCTGGTGGTGTGTGTGTTGCTGTGAGCTTGTGTGTTTGCTGAGTGGTTTGTGTTGTGTGCTGGGTGGTCTGTGTGTTGCTGCCTGTGTGTTGCTGGTGGTTGTGTGTTGCTGGTGGTTGTGTTGTTGCTGGTGGTGTTTGTGTGGCTGGCCTGACTTTGTGTCGGCGTGGCAGGTTGTCAATGAGCTCGTAGAGGGTGAAGATGCTGAAGGAGATCTCATCATAAGCTGTGGCGTGGTGCCGCACTCAAACAGACAGGCGAAGGCCACGGCCGACGGGGCCCAGCTGACGGCAGCTCCAGGTAGGCCAGGTCAGAGTAGGCACTGGGGCCCTGTAGATCACCCACGGGCCAGACCCAGCTGTCCGGGTCACGGGGGAACAGGCTGAGGTACACCCCAGGTTCTTCCTCACGTTTTCCACGTCGGGTGGGAGTACACCACCCAGGTGGGTGTAAGAAAATTCTGTGGGGAGCTGGGAGGGGGAGGGGCGGTGGGTGGGGAGAAGTCACCAGTCTTAGCCTCGAAGGATGTCAGTGTCTGGCGTGGGTGGGTGGCCGAGGGCGGAGGTTGAGGTGTAGCGGGGCGGGGAACCCCACTACGCTACCGTGGCAACCATTACGTGACTCCGTGAGCCGCTGCACCAGCTGTCCATCCTGGAAGACAGCACCGTCATCCAGACTAAGGGCCTGGACCCTGCAGCCCAGGGGGCTCCGGGCGTTACAGTACAGCAGCGTTGGTCCATCCTCCTGATCCACAGACACCATCTGGCATTCCACGCTCTCTGGCCCTGGCACCGCCTCCCCAAACCGCACGTCGCCCGTGGGTGTCGCTATGGAAACAGAAAGGCGTGGGGTGTGGTCAGGCACATCTGGCCAAAGCACTCCTTGCAGTCGATGTGGTAGGCGTACGCTGGCACCAGCAGACGGCCTGACTTGAGCTGGATCCGTGTCCCGGGCCAGGGCGAAGGTTGCCAGTCTGAGGAGGGAAACACAACCAGAGAGATATCACACCATGTGAAATAAACACATACTTCACCATAAAACACAGAACTTCATAACCTCATGAGATCAACCTACCTGCTGTGACCTTGTCTCACCTTTGATGGTGTCTCCTATGACCCTCTTGGTGAGGTCGGTGGCAGGGCTCCAGGTGTTGCCCTGGTCGTTACTGGGAGATGAAGCAGAGGCGTGTTACATTCTTACCCGTCACCAGCTGGTAGGACTGGAGGTGTGGCCAGCACAGCGATGAAGAACAGGAAGAGGGTGCCTGTGAACTCGTCATACAGCGGACCACGGGTTCATCGACCGGTGGCCAGCCAACTGAGCCGTACCAGAACACTCATGTCCTCCCACTGAGGAAGGAAGGGTAGAGACAGGGATGGAGCGTAGGAGGGTAGAGACAGGGGGGGAGCGTAGGAGGGTAGAGACAGGGAGAGGAGTAGGAGGGTAGAGACAGGGAGTGGAGCGTAGGAGGGTAAGACGACAGGGAGTGAGAGTGAGGAGGTAGAGACAGGGAGGGAGGGTAGGAAGGTAGAGAGGGTAGGGACGTAGGAGGGTGGAGGGAGGAGGGTAGGTAGAGACAGGGAGGGAGGATAGAGGGTAGAGACAGGGAGGGAGGGTAGGAGGGTAGAGACAGGGAGGGAGGGGTAGGAGGGTAGAGAAGGGATAGGAGGGTAGGAGGGTAGATGACAGGGAGGGAGCGTAGGAGGGTAGGACAGGGATTGGAGGGTAGGAGGGTAGAGAAGGTAGGGAGGCGTAGGAGGGTAAGAGACAGGGAGGGAGCGGTAGGAGGGTAGAGCACAGGGGAGGGAGGTAGGAGGGTAGAGACAGGGATGGAGCGTCGGAAGGGTAGAGAAGGGATGGAGCGTAGGAGGGTAGAGACAGGGGTGGAGCGTAGGAGGGTAGAGACAGGGGAAAAATTGGGGAAAACGGGGGTTTTTTTTTTTAGAGGGTAGAGGACAGGGGGGGAGGGTAGGAGGGTAGAGACAGGGAGGGAGGTAGGAGGGTAGAGACAGGGATGGAGCGTAGAGGGTAGAGACAGGGATGGGAGCGTAGGAGGGTAGAGAAGGGATGGAGGGGTAGGAGAGTAGAGACAGGGGTGGAGGGTAGGAGGGTAGAGACAGGGATGGAGCGTAGGAGGGTAGAGACAGTGAGGAGGATAGGATGGTAGAGACAGGGAGGGAGCGTAGGAGGTAGAGACAAGGGATGGAGGGTAGGAGGGTAGAGACAGGGTATGGAGCGTAGGAGGGTAGAGACAGGGAGGGCGGGTAAGGAGGGTAGAGACAGGGATGGAGCGTAGGAGGGTAGAGACAGGGAGGGAGGGTAGGAGGGTAGAGGAACAGGGAGGGAGGGTAGGAGGGTAGAGAGCAGGGAGGGAGGCATAGGAGGGTAGAGACAGGGATGGAAGCGTAGGAGGGTAGAGACAGGGGGGAGGATAGGAGGGTAGAGACAGGGAGGAAGCGTAAGGAGGGTAGAGAGGGAGGGAGGGTAGGAGGGTAGAAGCAGGGGTGGAGGGTGAAGGAGGGTAGAGACAGGGGTGGAGGTTAGGAGGGTAGAGACAGGGGTGGAGGGTAGGCAGGGTAGAGACAGGGGTGGAGGGGTAGGAGGGTAGAGACAGGGGTGGAGGGTAGGAGGGTAGAGAAGGGAGGGAGCGTAAGGCAGGGTAGAGACAAAGGGGTGGAGGGGAGGAGGGTAGAGACAGGGATGGAGGGTAGAGCAGGGAGGGAGGAAGGCGGTAGATGACAGGGGTGGAGGGTAGGAGGGTAGTGACAGGGATGGAGGGTAGAGACAGGAGGGAGGATGACGGATGAAGAGACAGGGGTGGAGCGTAGGAGGGTAGAGCACAGGGATGGAGGGTAGGGAGGGGTAGAGAAAGGGAAGGGAGCGTAGGAGGGTCAGAGACAGTGAGGAGGGTAGGGAGGGTAGAGACACGGGGTGGAGGGTAAGGAGGGTAGAGACAGGGAGGGAGCGTAGGAGGGTAGAGCAGGGAGGGAGGGTAGGAGGGTAGAGACAGGGGTGGAGGGTAGGAGGTAGAGACAGGGAGGGAAGCGTAGGAAGGGTAAGACAGGGGGTGGAGGGTAGGAGGGTAGAGGACAGGGGTTGGAGGGTAGGAGGGTAAGAGACAGGTAGGAGGGTAGAGACAGGGGTGGAGGGTAGGAGGGGGTAGAGACAGGGAGGGAGGGGTTAGGAAGGGTAGAGAACCAAGGGGTGGAGAGTAGGAGGGTAGAGACATGGGGTGGAGGGTAGGAGGGTAGAGAAGGGAGGGAGGGTAGGAGTAGAGACAGGAGGAGGGTAGCAGCAGGATGGAGGGTAGGAGGGTAGAGACCGGGAGGGAGGGTAGAGACAGGGAAGGAGGGTAGGAGGGGTAGAGACAGGGATGGAAGTGGTAGGAGGGTAGAGACAAGGGAGGGAGTGTAGAGGGGGGAGGGTAGAGACATAGGAGGGATGGTGGGACGGGTAGAGACAGGGGAGGGAGAAGTAGTGAAAGGAGGGAGTATAAGAAGGGTAGAACAGGGAGGGAGGGTAGAGGGTAGAGACAGGGTGGAGATACGGAGGGTGAGACAGGGAATCGGAGGGTAGAAGGGTAGCAGAACAGGGAGGGACGAGTAGGAGGGTAGAGACAGGATGGAGAAGCAGTGACAAGGTGGGAGCATATGAGGGTAGAGACAGGGACGGGGGGGTGGAGACAGGGGAGGGAGGCGTAGAGAACAAGAGGGGAGGGCAGAGACAGAGAGGGAGGTAGAGACACGGGAGGGAGGGTAGAGACTCGGGATGGAGGGTAGAGACAGGGAGGGAGGGTAGAGACTAGGGATGGAAGAGCTAGTGACAAGGGGGAAGAATATTGAGGTTAGCGACAAGGGAGGAGGGTAAAGTAAGAGAAGGGAGGGTGGGACAGGGAGGGAGGGTAGAGACAGAGAGGGAGGGTGGAGAGAGAGAGGGAGGGTGAGAACGGGAGGGAGGGTAGAGACCAGGGAGGGACGGGTAGAGACAGGGAGGGAGGGTAGAGACAGGGAGGGAGGGTAGAGACAGGGAGGAGAGCAGTGACAAGGAGGAAGTATATGAGGTTAGAGAAGGGAGGGAGGGTAAAAGACAGGGAGGGAGGGTAAGAGACAGAGAGGGAGGGCAGAGACAGGAGAGGACGGCAGAGACAGGGAGGGAGGGTGGAGACAGGGAGGGAGGGTAGAGACAGAGAGGGAGGGTAGAGACAGAGAGGGAGGGTAAGACAGAGAGGGAGGGTAGAGACAGGTATGAGGGTAGGAGGGTAGAGACAGGGTAGGCAGGGTAGAGACAGGGACTGGAGAGCAGTGACAAGGAGGACGTATATGAGGTTAGAGACAGGGAGGGGAGGGTAAAGCCAGAGAGGAGTGGTAGAGCAGGGAGGGAGGGTGGAGACAGGGAGGGAGGGTAGAGGACAGAGAGGGAGGGGTAGAGACAGGGCGGGAGGGTAGAGACATGGGAAGGGAGGGTAGAGAAGGGAGGGAGGGTAGAGACCAAAGGGAGGGAGGGTGGAGACAGGGAGGGAGGGTAAAGAACAGAGAAGGGAGGGTAGAGACAGGGTATAGGGTAGGAGGGTAGAGACAGGGTAGGAGGGTGGAGAAAGGGAGGGATGGGTAGAGACAGAGAAAGGGGTGGGAGAAGACAGAGAGGGAAGGTAAGAGACAGGGTAGGAGGGTGGAGGGTAGAGACAGGGTAGGCAGGGTAGAGACAGAGACGGGTGGGCAGGGACAGGAAGGGAGAGGGAGGGAGGGGTAGGACGGGTAGAGACAGGGAGGGAGGATAGAGACAGGGTAGGAGGGTAGAGACGTAGGGAGCAGGGAGGGAGGGTAGGAGGGTAGAGACAGGCTAGGGAGCAAGGGAGGGAGGGTAGGAGGGTAGAGACGAGGTCAGGGAGAGGGAGGGAGGGTAAGGAGGGTTGAGACAGGGTAGGAGGGTAAAAGACAGGGAGGGAGGGATAGAGGACAAGGGTTACGGAGGGTAGAGACAGGGTAAGGCGGGTAGGGACCAGGGTAAGGAAGGTAGAGACAGGGTAGGAGGGTAGAGGACAGGTAGGGAGGGGTGAGACAGGGGGAGGGACGGGTAGGCAGGGTAGAACTGTTCGAGAAATATTTAAGTATTAGGACATCCGTGTTATGACTTGCTATCTTAAAGTCTGTGGCCTGTACTAGAACCTCTATCATAAGTTCCTGTAGAAGTGACCTTCGTGTCTAACCCTAATCCTGTGACCTGTACTGACCTCTTACATTTAGTCTGTAGAATGTGCCTTGGCGCATGACCAGCCAGGTGAGCTGGGGCGATCTGAGGGGCTTGAGTCTCTCCTCACAGAAGGCAGGAAGGAGTTGGACAGGGACAGGTAGAGCAGGGCAGGGACACGGTACCGTCACTCCATTGGCTCTTACGGAACAGAGGATGGCGCGTGGGAAATACGGGCGATGAACTCATGTCCTGTGTGTGTGTGAGTGTGAGTGTGAGTGTGTTGTGTGGTGTGTGTGTGTGTGGTGGTGTGTGTGTGTGTGGTGTGTGTGTGTGTGTGTGTTGTGTGGGTGTGCCACCCAGCAACACACAGCCACCCAGCAACACACAGCCACTCAGCAACACACAGCCACCCAGCAACACACAGCCACTCAGCAACACACAGCCACTCAGCAAAACAAAGTCTGGCAGCAACACACAGAGCTTCCACAACACAACACAACCCAAGGAAGAGAGACCAGAGGCGAGGAAGAGGAGGACGAGGAATATGTGTGGTCTTTGCAATGTTTCCTAACTGCTAATTAACCATTAATCCTAGTGTTTTCTGCTCGTTTCCTTCTGAAGCTCATGAGAAAAGTGTACATCAGCGTCATATTTAAATGCGGTCCACAGAGTTCTGACGTTTTACGTCTGGTGATGAATTTGTTTTGTCTGATATCAAGTCCATCCACGCCTAGTAACCCTCGACTTAATGCACATACTGTGTGTTTACATGTAGTGGTTGTGTCACGACAATGCAGAGACATTGCTATAGTAGCCATGTTTTATTGAATACTAGCCAGGGGCAGCCTACAGATGTAGGATCTTAATTTGAGCCAGTTTGCAATAGGAAATGTGAATTATTATGTGGATTATAATGAATGGACATTTTTGTAAGGGTTGATACATTTTTCATATAGGGAAAATCAAGTCTGAAATTACAGAGTGGAAATTACAAACTAAATAAGCCTTTTTAACCATTCTTTATTAAACCAATCATTCTTTATTAAACCAACCATTCTTTATTAAACCAACCATTCTTTATTAAACCAATGCGAGATTGATCATACAATATGCATAATTATTATTACTATGCATGAAAACACCACTCTGAAGTTTTCTAAAACTAAAGCATACCTTGCGGTGATAAATTGCGTTTTGTGTTTGGCTATTGGGTAAGCTTAATATAATTCTATAATTGTGTTTTCGCTGTAAAACACTTTAAAAAAAATCGGAAAGGGAAAATATTGGCTGGATTCGACAAAGATGTTTATCTTTCATTTGCTGGTAACACCATGTATTTTTCATAAATATTTTATGATGATATTTATGTATTTCACGTTGCTCTCTGTAATTATTCTGGCTGCTTTGTGCATTTTTGATGGTGGGGCTGCAATGTAAAACTATGAAGATTTAACTACTCAAATATGCACATTTTTCGAACAAAACATAAATTATTGTATAACATGTTATAAGACTGTCATCTTGATGAAGTTGTTTTCTTGGTTAGTGGACTAATTTTATCTCTATTTTGTCGTTTTGTGAAAAGCTTACTATGGGTGGAAACAATGGTGAAAATATGTCGGTTGTGTGGTTTGGCCTATTGTTGGTTAGCTAATAGAAATACATATTGTGTTTTCGCTGTAAAACATTTTAAAATCGGAAATGATTGCCCTGGATTCACCAGTATTATGTTGATATCTGTCTTCATTTAGCTTTGAATGTGACTTTGTTTTATTTCAATGAAAAGATACTAATATATATACTATCCGATTATCCCTGTCCCGTTGGCTAGGCTACGCTTAAGTCACGCTTTTTTGATGAGGGAGGATCCCGGATCGGAGGGTGATGAAGTAGAGTAAACGCAAAC
>NW_019943229.1:51501-77926 GCF_002910315.2 Salvelinus sp. IW2-2015 | reverse complement strand
CTTTCTTGTCAATCGGGGGCGCTGTTTTCACTTTGGACAAAAATCGTTGCCCAAGTGAAACGCCTCGGTACTCTGTCTAGATCATATAAACAATATGCAATTATTATTACTATTGGATAGAAAACACACTCTGAAGTTTCTAAAACTAAAGCTACCTTTGCGGTGAATAAATGCGTTTGTGTGTTTGGCTATTGTGGTAAGCTTAATATAATTCTATATTGTAGTTTTCGCTGTAAAACACTTTAAAAAAAATCGGAAAAGGGAAATATTGGCTGGATTCACAAGATGTTTATCTTTCATTTGCTGTGTAACACCATGTATTTTTCATAAATATTTTATGATGATATTTATGTATTTCACGTGCTCTCTGTAATTATTCTGGCTGCTTTGTGCATTTTTGATGGTGGCTGCAATGTAAAACTATGAAATTTATACCTCAAATATGCACATTTTCGAACAAAACATAAATGTATTGTATAACATGTTATAAGACTGTCATCTGATGAAGTTGTTTTCTTGGTTAGTGACTAATTTTATCTCTATTTATCTCTTCGCCCGGTGGTGCATTCTTTATTAAACCAACCATTCTTTATTAAACCAACCATTCTTTATTAAACCAATCATTCTTTATTAAACCAATCATTCTTTATTAAACCAATCATTCTTTATTAAACCAATCATTCTTTATTAAACCAACCATTCTTTATTAAACCAACCATTCTTTATTAAACCAACCATTCTTCCTCTGCAGTATTTGTGTACTGATTGGTGCACTACATGACCAAAAGTATGTGGACACCTGCTTGTCGAACGTCTCATTCCAGAATCATGGGCATTAATATGGAGTTGGTCTCCCCTTTGCTGCTATAACAGCCTCCAGTCTTCTGGGAAGCCTTTCCACTAGATGTTGGAACATTGCTGCGGGGACTTGCTTCCATACAGCCACAAGAGCATTAGTGAGGTTGGGCACTGATGTTGGGCGATTAGGCCTGGCTCACAGTCAGCGTTCCAATTCATCCCAAAGGTGTTCGATGGGGTTGAGGTCAGGYCTCCGTGCAGGCCAAGTTCTTCCGCACCGATCTCGACAAACCATTTCTGTATGGACCTCCCTTTGTGTACGGGGACATTGTCATGCTGAAACAGAAAATAGCTTTCCCAAAATTGTTGCCACAAAGTTGGAAGCACAGAATCGTCTAGAATGTCATTGTATGCTGTAGCATTAAGATTTCCCTTCACTGGAACTAAGGGGCCAAGCCCGAACTATGAAAAACAGCCCCAGACCWTTATTCCTCCTCCACCAAACTTTACAGTTGGCACTATGCATTTGGGCAGGTAGTGTTCTCCTGGCATCCGCCAAACCCAGGTTCGTCCGTCGGACTGCCAGATGGTGAAGCGTGATTCATCACACCAGAGAACGCATTTRCACTGCTTTAAGAGTCCAATTGTGGCGGGCATTACATCACTCCAGCCGGCGCTTGACATTGCGCATGGTGATCTTAGGCTTGTGTYCGGCTGCTCGYCCATGGAAACCCATTTCATGAAGCTCCCGACGAACAGTTCTTGTGCTGACGCTACTTCCAGAGGCAGTTTGGAATTCGGTAGTGAGTGTTGCAACCGAGGGTAGACGATTTTTACGCGCTACGTGTTTCAGCTCTTGGCGGTCCCGTTCTGTGAGCTTGTGTGGCCTACCACTTTGCGGCTGAGCCGTTGTTGCTCCTAGACATTTCCACTTCACAATAACAYCATTTACAGTWGACCGGGGCAGCTCTAGCAGGGCAGAAACTTGACAAACTGATTTGTTGGAAAGGTGGCCTRCTATGACGGTGCCACGTTGAAAATCACCGAGCTCTTCAYTAAGGCCATTCCACTGCCAATGTTTGTCTATGGAGAATGCATGGCTGTCAGCAACGGATGTGGCTGAAATAGCTGAATCTATTAATTTGAAGGGSTGTCCACATATRTTTGTACATATAGTGTATTTGCATGAGATGTCTGAGATACTGTGCTTTTGTCTTGCTTTCCAACAACATGTAAAGACTGCATCACCCTATACTATACACACAAACAACATACCAGTTCGTAAGCGTGTATATTACATTGTCACACTCACATTATCTAAAAGCACTCAGTCAAGTTGTTTTCCTTTCTGGTGAAATGAAGAAGAAGGAAAGTATTTTTTGGAGAAGATTAGGGAAAGGGAAGTGAGAGCTGACAGTAAATTACGCCAGGATGACTTTGCGATCATTAGAGACCGACACATTAGCCTGGGTAGACTCTTGTGTCTGGTACACATTATATTTAGAAAGCCCTGCTGCACTTWGGTTATCTGATGTAACACCAGCCATTTTGTTCCAAAATACTCGTCACACATYGGCTATCACAGAGGTGATGTGGGAACACTGCTGTCTATAGCCTATTAGACCTGCAACACTGTCTTAGTAACAGAGCCACATATCCACAAATGATTTGAGGGCTTTACTCTGGTCACAACCTGTCCAGGGGTTAACATCAGGCCAAAATATATTTACAATTTAATAGAGCTGGGGGGAAAAAAACATGTCCGTTGTGCTTCTAGGCCAAACTGACATCCAACATTCTGTTATGTACCATCTGTGACATCTCCAGCTGAGTGGAGGTTGCCGTGGGCGACTCCAAACCGCCCTGGGGGAGGGGCTTGCGGTTGAGTGTGGCAGTCAATCTTTTCCGGAACACCCTGCACAGGAACACATAGATCAYCGGGTCCAGACACACGTTAGTGGCAGACAGCCAGAGAGTGGTCTCCTTGGCAARGTAGAGTGCGTTCTGCGCCCGACAGTGGTTGTCTATGTTTCGGGTCTGGGTGAGAGTGTAGGGCACCCTGGCGAAATGAAAAGGGGCGAAACAAACAAAAAACACCCCCACCACCACAAAGACTTTGGCCTTGGTCCTGCGGCTGGCCGCTTTGGAGCCACTACGCGAGGCTTTGTAGGACTCGTAGACTTTCCGACTGATGAAGGTGTAACACAACAGCATCAGAGCTAGTGTTCCCCAAAACACCACCTGGGAAGAGGAGGAGAAAACTTTCATCATCAGAAAAGCTAAAGGAACATTTTTAATCACAAATAGGTGCTAAGTCCAGGCACTCGTGTGCTTTCGAAAGTTAAAAAGCTTTTAATGTGTTTGGCTAAGTCATTATTAAACTACACCAACGCCAACGCCTTCATCAGGGTGTCAACATGTAATCAGTATAAATGCAACAATTTCAATGATTTTACTGATATCACGTAAGGAAATCAGTCAATTGAAATAAGTTCATTTTCCTTAATCTATGGATTTCACATGACGGGGAGGGGCACAGCCTGGGAGGGCATAGGCCCACCCACTTGGGAGCCAGGCTTACCTACTGAGAAGCCAGGCCCAGCCAACCAGATTGAGTTTTTCCCCACAAAAGGGCTTTATTACAAACACAAATACTCCTCAGTTTCTTCAGCTGTCTGGGTGGCTGGTCTCAGATGATCCCGTAGGTGAAGAAGCCGGATGTGGAGGTCCTGGGCTGAGCTTTAGCCAGAGAATTGAATGTTAATTTCTCTACCATAAACCGCCTCCACCATCCAACCGGCCTCACGACACCAGACCACGTGTAACTATGCCAGCCCAGGACCTCAACATCCGGCTTCTTCACCTGCGGGATGTTCTGAGAGACCAACCTCCGGACAGCTGATGAAACTGTGGGTTTGCACAACCGAAGAATTTCTGCACAAACTGTCAGAAACTGTCTCAGGGAAGCTCATCTGCATTCTCGTCGTCCTCACCAGGGTCTTGACTTGACTGCAGTTTAGGGTAGTAACTGACTTCAGTGGGAAAATGCTCACCTTGGATGTCCACTGGCACGCTGGAGAAGTGTGCTCTTCATGGGGGAATCCCGGTTTCAACTGTACCGGGTAGATGGCAGACAGCGTGTATGGCGTTGTGTGGGCGAGCGGTTTGCTGATGTCAACGTTGTGAAGAGAGTGCCTAATTGTGGCGGTGGGGTTATGGTATGGGCAGGCGTAAACTACGGACAATGAACACAAATGCATTTTATTGATGGCAATTTGAATGCACAGAAATACTGTGARGAGATCCTGAGGCCCATTGTTGTGCCATTCATCCGCCGCCATCACCTCATGTTTCAGCATGATAATGCACGGCCRCATGTCACAAGGATCTGTACACAATTCCTGGAAGCTGAAAATGTATCTTCTTCCATGGCCTGCATTCTCATCTGACATCTCACCCATTGAGCATGTTTGGGATGCTCTGGATCGACATGTACGACAGCGTGTTCCAATTCCCACCAATATCCAGCAACTTGGCACAGCATTTGAAGAGGAGTGGAACAACATTCCACAGGCCACAATCAACAGCCTGATCAACTCTATGCGAAGGAGATGTGTCACACTGCATGAGGCAAGTGGTGGTCACACTAGATACTGATGCCCCTACTATATTTTTTTTAGGTATCTGTGACCAACAGATACATATCTGTATTCCCAGTCATGTGAAATCCATAGATTAGGGCCTAATGAATTTATTTAAATTGACTGATTTCTTATATGAACTGTAACTCAGTAAAATCTTAGAAATTGTTGCATGTTGTGTACAAGAATGTTGCCCATACTTGGCAGAAGTAGTTGAAGCCCTCGTGCCACAGCATGCCGGCCTGACCCTTCAGAGAGGTACACTTCAGCCGGCCACCAGAGAGCAACGGTGTGCGGTCACTCAGAATGACATTGGGCAGAGCCAGAGAAACCATCACAGCCCAGACGGCCGCACTCAAAGCCTGTCCCACTCCGACCCTCTGGAGGGCGCACTTCCCAAAGGGCCTGACTATCTTGAGGTAACGGTCCAGGCTGATGAGCCCCAGGAGCAGGATGCTGATGTACATGGTGGTGTAGAAGAGGACGGCAGAGTAGCGGCAGTAGAACGCACGCAGACGCCAGGAGCCCACGCCGGCGTCCGCGAGGACCTTCARCGGGATGGACAGAGTCATCAGCAGGTCTGCCACCACCTGTTGACAGACAGGCCATCACATCAGTCATATTGTTAAACTATTCTTGACAGTCGGACAACTAAATTGGTTTATCACAGAAAATAAATTCTGGTTCCCTTACTACGTTRTTCAGGTAGACCACYAAGGTGGTGGTGGTACGGATGTTGAAGAAGATCCATGCAGCCAGGCAGTTGAGTACCAGCGCAAACAGGAAGAGGGCGCTGTAGAGACAGGGGAAGACCACCGCCGTCACACTGGTGTCACGCACACACTTCAGAGACAGGTTTGATTGGCTGCCGTTCATCCTCACGCCCAGAAGAACTTTAGAGAGAAACAGAGAATAAAAAGATTGAGTGAGCAGTGTATATTATATATAGAGAGAGCGAGAGATTCAGTGTTAATTTACTCTATATTTAACACCCACAAATATACTCTATATTTAACCTAGGTCCTGTCTGTTTCCAACCAATGACAAGTAATATGCAGCACAATTAGAATACACTTTTTCACAAGACCCTTCACAATGTATATTTAAAAATATATTTAATATTAATTTGGACATTGTAAATACATCAAGTAGGTTAGTCCTCTGTACAGAGCGGTTCAATTTATGCCGATGATAGACAGTACATTTACTGTGTCAGTCGTTTCCTACAACCTCCATCTGTCTGTCTGTCTGTCTCTGTATCCYCTTGGTCTTCTGCTTTACATAAAGAGGCCAAACAGCTCAGAATCACATTTAGTGCAGTAACCGGTGCTATGGCAACCGGGGCACATTTTCAAAGTTGGATCCATTCAGGGGTTTGTAGACRGATACTCAGAAGARATGGATCCCTTTAAAATCATGTTTCTACAACTTGAGAGATTTGAGCCAAATTCCTGAAAATACACTTGATGTCCCTACACGAATCTGCATTCATTCAGTCTGATTTGGACAGCTCACGAAGAATGTGRTGTGACGTAGGCCATTAATTGAAAAAACTAAATTGAAATGCTTGAATATATACTCTTCCCTGTGACATTACAAAATATTCAATTGTTATGCAGAATTGTTATACACTGTCAAACATAATCATAAATTACATTAAATGCATMAATGAAAATGTCCTTACCRTCCTTTGATTGAAGTTTTAATGTTGAAGATGTGAAATTCACAGGGAACACTCGATATGAAAAACTCAGTCTTCACTCAATATGTAAAAGTAAAATATCCAATTCAGCTGTTTTTTTCCCCTTACAATCTTTCCAAGACTTAACAATTTCTCTTTATTTTCAATGGTCATATTGGTTTTCACACCGACCAACAAAACGGTCCATTTGAGCGTACTGTATGCARGTGTAATGGTATTTTCTGTAGGAGGTCTCTGGGTCTCTACATAGAGCTCGTGTGTGGCTGTCTCGTCACAATCCCAATGACTTTGCCAATGAGTGACTTTGCCTGTGTGAATGAGCCTGTACCTCCTCTCTTCCTGTTTAATTGTCCACTGAGAGGTTAGTACGGCATGGTGCCAGTCTTCCTGTGCCAGTCTCCCTGTGCCAGTGTGCGTCACTTTCACTAGTTGGTGAGCGAGCGGCGAATGCAGCAGGCAGGACACACTTCCTGACTGTGATCTTAAGAGGCCCCCAGGGCCGCACCCCATCCACTCTCCCTGGCCTAGTCCTCTCACCCATTTCAGGTTTGATTGGCTGCCGTTCATCSTCACGCCCAGAAGTACTTTAGAGAGAAACAGAGAATAAAAAGATTGAGTGAGCAGTGTATATATTATATATATATACAGTGGGGAGAACAAGTATTTGATACACTGCCGATTTTGCAGGTTTTCCTACTTACAAAGCATGTAAGAGGTCTGTTTTTTTATCATAGGTACACTTCAACTGTGAGAGACGGAATCTAAAACAAAAATCCAGAAAATCACATTGTTGATTTTTAAGTAATTAATTCGCATTTTATTGCATGACATAAGTATTTGATCACCTACCAACCAGTAAGAATTCCGGCTCTCACAGACCTGTTAGTTTTTCTTTAAGAAGCCCTCCTGTTCTCCACTCATTACCTGTATTAACTGCACCTGTTTGAACTCGTTACCTGTATAAAAGACACCTGTCCACACACTCAATCAAACAGACTCAACCTCTCCACAATGGCAAGACCAGAGAGCTGTGTAAGGACATCAGGGATAAAATTGTAGACCTGCACAAGGCTGGATGGGCTACAGGACAATAGGTAAGCAGCTTGTGAGAAGCAACAACTGTTGGCGCAATTATTAGAAAATGGAAGAAGTTCAAGATGACGGTCAATCACCCTCGGTCTGGGGCTCCATGCAAGATCTCACCTCGTGGGGCATCAATGATCATGAGGAAGGTGAGGGATCAGCCCAGAACTCACGCAGGACCTGGTCAATGACCTGAAGAGAGCTGGGACCACAGTCTCAAAGAAAACCATTAGTAAACACTACGCCGTCATGGATTAAAATCCTGCAGCGCACGCAAGGTCCCCTGCTCAAGCCAGCGCATGTCCAGGCCCGTCTGAAGTTTGCCAATGACCATCTGGATGATCCAGAGGAGGAATTGGAGAAGGTCATGTGGTCTGATGAGACAAAAATAGAGCTTTTGGTCTAAACTCCACTCGCCGTGTTTGGAGGAAGAAGAAGGATTAGTACAACCCCAAGAACACCATCCTAACCGTGAAGCTTGAGGTGGAAACATCATTCTTTGGGGTGTTTTTCTGCAAAGGGGAAGGACGACTGCACGTATTGAGGGAGGATGGATGGGGCCATGCATCGCGAGATCTTGGCCAACAACCTCCTTCCCTCAGTAAGAGCATTGAAGATAGGTCGTGGCTGGGTCTTCCAGCATGACAACGACCCGAAACACACAGCCAGGGCAACTAAGGAGTGGCTCCGTAAGAAGCATCTAGGTCCTGGAGTGGCCTAGCCAGTCTCCAGACCTGAACCCAATAGAAAATCTTTGGAGGGAGCTGAAAGTCCGTATTGCCCAGCGACAGCCCCGAAACCTGAAGGATCTGGAGAAGGTCTGTATGGAGGAGTGGGCCAAAATCCCTGCTGCAGTGGTTGCAAACCTGGTCAAGAACTACAGGAAACGTATGATCTCTGTAATTGCAAACAAAGGTTTCTGTACCAAATATTAAGTTCTGCTTTTTGATGTATCAAATACTTATGTCATGCAATAAAATGCAAATTAATTACTTAAAATATACAATGTGATTTTCTGGATTTTTGTTTTAGATTCCATCTCTCACAGTTGAAGTGTACCTGTGAATAATTACAGACCTCTACATGCTTTGTAAGTAGGAAAACCTGCAAAATCGGCAGTGTATCAAATACTTGTTCTCCCCACTGTATATATATATATACAGTATATATATGAGAGAGAGAGAGCGAGAGAGAGAGAGAGATTCAGTGTTAATTTACTCTATATTTAACACCAGAAAATACTCTATATTTACCTACGTCCTGTCTGTTCCCAACCAATGACAAGTAATATGCAGCAGGCAGGACACACTTCCTGACTGTGATCTTAAGAGGCCCCCAGGGCCGCACCCCATCCACTCTCCCTGGCCTAGTCCTCTCACCCATTTCTCTTTACTAAGTTCAAAGCCCTGTCTTAGGATGCCAAACCAGAGCAAAGCGGCAGTGTAGTGGCGAGCATGCAGAAATCATTTGTCTCTGCTGATTGCTTACTGTCTTCAACTGTGTATCTGTGGGGCCATCTTATCTCCAGACAGGTTTGGATTGAATAGGGCCCAGAGTCCTAGGGCCAGAGTCCTCAGCACCCTGTCTACTACGTTGAATGGTAGTGTGCATGGTAGTGTGCATGTTAGTAGTGTTAGGGGCGGCAGGTAGCCTAGTGGTTAGAGCGTTGGACTTGTAACCGAGAAGGTTGCAAGATTGAATCCCCGAGCTGACAAGGTAAAAATCTGTCGTTCTGCCCCTGAACAAGGCAAGTTAACCCACTTGTTCTAGACCGTCATTGAAAATAAGAATTTGTTCTTAACTGACTTGCCTAGTTAAATAAAGGTTAAAAAAAAAATAATTATAATGAAGTGTGCAGGTAGTGTGCAGGGTAGTGTGCATGGTAGTGTGGTCATGGTAGTGTGCAGGGTAGTGTGCAGGGTAGTGTGCAGGGTAGTGTGCAGGGTAGTGTGCAGGGTAGTTGTGCAGGGTTAGTGGTTTGCATGGTAGTGTGCATGGTAGTGTGCATGGTGGTAGTGTGCATGGTAGTGTGCAGGGTAGTGTGCAGGGTAATGGTGTGCAGGGTAGTGGTGTGCATGGTGGTAGTGTGCATGGTAGTGGTGTTCATGGTGGTGGTATGCATGGAGTGGTGTGCATGGTAGTGTGCATTGTAGTGTGCATGACAGCGTGCACGCAATGCAGAGTCGGAGTAAGCATGCAACAGGCAGGATATCTCAATGCCTTTGTTTTCCTCTATTATAATTTGCTTGCGTGTGTGTGTGTGTGTGTGTGTGTGTGTGTGTTGTTGTGCTTCTGTGTTTCTTTGACTTGAAGGGTTTGTTCTGTTGTGTAATCTCTAAAACCCACCATAATTCTGTGTAACATGCAGCTGAAACATGTGGCTGAGAGTTCAAGGGCTGAAACCTTTAGTGGAAAAAGTACCCAATCGTCATACTTTAGTAAAAGTAAAGATACCTTAATAGAAAATTACTCAAGAATGCGTGAAAGTCACCCAGTAAAATATTACTTGAATAAAAGTCTAAAAGTATTTGGGTTTAAATATACTTAAGTATCAAAAGTAAATGTAATTGCTAAAATATACTTAAGTATCAAAAGTAAAAGTATGAATCATTTCAAATTCCTTATATTAAGCAAACCAGACTGTTTTTTAAATTCACGAATAGCCACTGGTAAACTCAGACATCACTCAGACATAATTTACAAACAAAGTATTTGTGTTTAGTGAGTCAGATCAGAGGCAGTAGGGATGACCAGGGATGTTCTCTTGATAAGTGTGTGAATTGGACCATTTTCCTGTCCTGCTAAGCATTCAAAATGTAATGAGTACTTTTGGGTGTCAGGGAAAATGTATGGAGTAAAAAGTACATTATTTTCTTTTGGAATGTAGTGAAGTAAAAGTTGTCAAATATATAAATAGTAAAGTAAAGTGCAGATACCCCAAAAACTACTTAACTAGTACTTTAAKGTTTTTTTTAACTTAAGGACTTTATACCACTACTATGAGAAATGAGCTTGCTGAAGCTTGAGTTTTTTTCCACCACAGTGATGTCGCTGCCATTTTATTTTGCTACACAGTTTAGTTATCAAATATCTGACTTCCTGTGTAATAGTGTTTTTTTTATATAGGCCAGAATGTGTAATGGAACCAGCAGTGAGTGACACTTCTTTCCTTGGAAATATCCAACAACTGTTTGTTACAAAACACACAAAACCATAATGAGAATAGTTTCTCTAGCACTGAGGAACCTGTATGAAATAAAAGTCCAACTGACAAACTTCTATTATGGTCATTCATTGAAGTTATTGAAGTAATTGAAGGTTATTTACAGAAGTGCTTGAAAAGGTCAGTTTTGTGTTGTATATGAAATACCATTTACTATCACTACTATTATCATTGTTTTGATGGACTCAAGTGACTACAATGGCAAGTGCCGTTCTTAGGTTAGTCACGCCCTGATCTGTTTCACCTGTCTTTGTGATTGTCTCCTCCCACCTCCAGGTGTCTCCTGTTTRCCCCATTAGTCCCCAGTGTATTTATCCCTGTGTTTCCTGTCTCTCTGTGCCAGTTTGTCTTGTTTGCCAAGTCAACCAGTGATTCTCCTAGCTCCTATTTTTTCTCCCAAGTCTCTGTTTTTTCCTAGCCCTCCTGGTTTTGACCCTTGCCTGCCCTAACACCGTATCCACCTGCCTGACCCCTCTGCCTGTCCTAACCTCGAGCCTGCCTATCCCCTGGTACTGTTTGGACTCGGACCTGGTTTATGAACTCTCGCCTGTCCCCGACATCCCTTTTGGTTTAGCCTCCGGACTGACGGGCGGCTCAGGCGGCTCCTGACAGACGGGCGGCTCAGGCGGCTCAGGACAGACGGGCGGCTCAGGCGGCTCAGGACAGACGGGCGGCTCAGGCGGCTCAGGACAGGAGGGAGGCTCTGGAGGGTCTGGACTGGAGGGAGGCTCTGGAGCATCCGGACTGGAGGGACACACAGGGCACTTGGTTCTTAGAACAGGCACAGTACTCACCAGGCTGGAGAGATCTACTGGAGGCCTGGTCCTTGGAGGAGGCACAGGATAGACCGGTCCGTGGAGGCGCACTAGAGGTCTCGAACTAAGGGCCTGAACAACCCGTCCTGGCTGGATGTTGATTTTAGCCCAGCACTTGCGGGGCGCAGGCACAGGACGCACTGTGCTGTGCAGACCCACGGAAGACACAGTGCGTAGGGCTGGTGCCATATAACACGGACAGAGGAGACGCACTGGAGACCAGATGCGCTGAGCAGGCTTCATCGCACCTGGCTCGATACCCACTCTAGCCCGGCCGAAACGAGGAGCGGCAATGTAGCGCACCGGGCTATGCGTACGCACTGGGGACATTGTGCGCTTCTCCGCATAACACGGTGCCTGCCCGGACCACCTCTCTCCACGGTAAGCACGGGAAGTTGGCTCAGGTCTCCTACCTGACTTAGCCACACTCCCCGTGTGCCCTCCCCCCAATACATTTTTGGGGCTGCCTCTCTGGCTTCCAGCCTCCTCATACCGCCGCCTCTCTGCTTTCGCTGCCTCCAGCTCAGCCTTGGGGCGGCGATACTCTCCAGCTTGTGCCCAGGGTCCCTTACCATCCAGAATCTCCTCCCAAGTCCAGGACTCCTGCGATCGCTGCTGCTGCCCGTTACCACGCTGCTTGGTCCTTTGGTGGTGGGTGTTTCTGTAACGGTTCTCTTCGTCCTCCTCTGATGAGGAGTAAGAAATGTCGGACCAATGCGCAGCGTGGTATGTGTCCATAATATATTTTAATGAAATATCACTGGACACAGAAAAACAAAAGGAACAAGAGAATAAATGAAAACCGAACACAGTCCCGTATGGAACAAACACTGATACGGAAAATAAACACCCACGCAACCCAGGTGGAAAAAGGCTACCTAAGTATGATTCTCAATCAGAGACAACAAACGACACCTGCCTCTGATTGAGAATCATACCAGGCCAAACGAAAAAAACAACATAGAAAAACAAACATAGATAACCCACCCAACTCACGCCCTGACCATACTAAAACAAAGAAATAACAAAATAACTAAGGTCAGAGCGTGACAGCGCAACCCAAATGACGTTTTTGTTGTTGTTATAAAAGTAATATTTATCGAACAAAAATAACATTTATTGTGTAACTGGGAGTCTCGTGAGTGCAAACATCCGAAGATTATCAAAGGTAAGCGATTAATTTTAGTAATATTTTGCGCCCTGCAATTCAGCGGTTGTTTAGGAAAATGATCCCGCTAAAGGGATCCGTAGCGCAGAGAAGTTAAGAGGTGTTAACCCTGGTGTCCTGGCTAAATTCCCAATCTGGCCCTCACAATGTCATGGTCAATTAATCATCCCCAGCTTACAATTGGCTCATTCATCCGCCCTTCTCTCCCCTGTAACTCTTCCCCAGGTCATTGCTGTAAATGAGAATGTGTTCTCAGTCAACTTACCTGGTAAAARAAGGGTTARGTAAATAAATAAAAAATACTGATGTGAGGGCAACAGCACGATAGTCATTTGGGCATGTCACCTTGTTTTTCTTGGACACTGGGACAATGGTGGTCTAACTAGGTTTGGTCCTCTACTTAAAGCAGATTGGGACTACAGCCTGGGACAGAGACAGGTTGAATATATCTGAGAAGACATCTGCCAGTTGGTCAGTACACACACTGAGGACGCGGCCCGGGGAATGTCATCTGGGCTGGCGGCTTGATGATTATTCACTCTTTTGAGAGTTTTCATCATGTCAGCCTCAGAGAGCGAAAGCACCTGGTCGTCAAATCCAATATTATTTTTCACGTAGATTCCACGTCACAATACGTTGACAAATTACGTTAAAACATTGATTCAACCAGTTTATACCCAATGGGTGGCTTTACATGCCCTGTGATAACAAGCTAAAGTAACAGTGAAATAACAGCTTGTGTGACCAAATTCATTTTACATTTAGATTTTAGTCATTAATCAGACACTCTTATCCAGAGTGACTTACAGTTAGTGCATCCATCTTAATGTAGCTAGGTGAGACAACCACATATCACAGTAATCCAACTTGCTCTCCAACAAATATGGGTAGAAACATTTTAACAAGTATAGAACAAAAGAAAACCAATCTAAGACAAAGTTGTTTAGTTTTCCTCAGGACATTTTATTCAAATCCCCTATATAGTCTACAATATGTTTTTGTCTCAATTAGAGAAATGTCCAATTGGATGATACTCCTCCCTGTCTATGTTGAGCGGTTCTCTGTGGTGCCTGATGTTATTTGTGAAGGATCCCTCCTCTGTTCAGCATCCCCATAAGTTTCTCTCTGAACTCCCTGCACAGGAAGAAGTAGAGGAGTGGGTCCAGGCAGATGTTGACGGTGGACAGCCACAGGGTCACCTTCTGAGCGATGTTGATGGAGTCTTGAGAACAGCCCATGACATTGTCGGTCTGCTGAATGGTGCGTGGGATCCGCACGATGTGGAATGGAATGAAGCACACAGAGAACARGACCAGAACCAGAAAGACACGGACCTTTGTCTTTTGCTTGCCCTGGCTGTTTTCGCTGCCGGAGTTTCTGAAGGACTGGAGGACCTTGTTGGTGATGCACATGTAGCAAACTACAACCAGTATGCTCACGGCCCAGAACAAGACATCCATGAACACAACCACCACTGTGTGAAGTCTGACCCCGGCTGGGCTCTTCATGGACATACAGGAGGCATCCGTCTTGTTGCTGGCACCCTGATTGGTCAGGATAATGGTAGGGAGAGCAGTGGCTCCAAACAGCGCCACCCACACAGAGACAGACAGTACCTTACCGAAGACCAGGTTCTGACCCAACAACCTGCCACAGGGCCTGACGATCTTGAAGAAGCGGTCCAGACTGATGAGGCCCAGTAGAGTGATGCTTGTGTACATGCATGTGTAGAAGATGACACCTGAGTAGCGACAGGAGAACAGTCGTATCCCCACAGATGACGTAGGAAGTTTACTGGCCGCCACAATAGGCATGGTCAGGGTCATGAGAAGGTCAGCGGCCACAAGGTTCTTCAGATACACCATGAAGGTGGAGGTTGAGCTCAGGTGCAGGGAGACCCAGGACGCGACCCCATTCAACATCAAGGCAAGTGGGAACATTGCAAAGTACAGACATGGGATAACCACATCTAGGTCGTGATAATTGAAAGAGCCACAGTCCAGAAGAAACAGGGGGGATGTCAGGTTAGATGTCATTGTAGCATCTGAAAAAAGGGAGAAGAAAAGTTATGGAAATATCTCAGTCAAATCCATTGTTTGCCAAATGAGGAACTTATTCTAGGACTTTCCTAGGTCAATGCGAAAACATGCAAAATGAAGACACTGAGGAAAACCTTTGAATCCCCTTGCATCATTTAACATGATTTGCATTGCTTTTGTTAGCATTAACAAGCTAGCTAGCTGCCACGGAGTGACACAGCCCCGAAGCTAGCCCTGAGCCAGGCCCACCTCCCGGCCTAGTCTGTGATCACTCGGCTACACAGCCGATGCCTCCCGGACTCTACCCCAACACGGCTAGAATCCACTACTCCACCAGATCCTTGTCGTAAGCTCTGGACCTTTGCATCGAATCATCSCTGCTAGCTAGCTGCTACTGAGTGGCTATAGTGGCTAACGCCCATGCCCTGAAGCTAGCACCAGTTAGCCGCGAGCCAGGCACATCTCCTGGCTAGTAAACAAAATTACTACAACTACAATACCTCTTTCGCCATCTGGCCAGGACCCTTTGTCGTCACGGCGCCCCGCCGTACCACCACGACTGGTCCGCCGACGTAACTCCATCCGCTGTGCCCTCAACCGGCCTTTGCCGGACGTGGGAGCAGACCCTTCTACTTACCCCGGCCTGCTGACTTCAAACGCTGTGTCTCCCGCGGGCTAGTGTAGTAAAGACTGCCCCGCGGCTTCCCTGTTCCATCTATTGCTGTTCACTGGACCCTACGATCACTTGGCTACATAGCTGATGCCTGCTGGACTGTTCATTAGTCACGATACGCCATTTTGTTTATTTTTTTGTTTATCTGTCGGCTCCAGCCTAGAACTCAGGCCCTGTGTGTAGTTAACTGACCCTCTCTGCCCATTCATCGCCATTTTACCTGTTGTTGTTGTCTTAGCTGATTAGCGGTTGTTGTCTTACCCGTTGTTGTCTTAGCTAGCTCTCCCAATCAACACCTGTGATTGCTTTATGCTTCGCTTTATGGCTCTCTCAAATGTCAATATGCCTTGTACACTGTTGTTTAGGATAGTTATCATTGTTTTAGTTTACTGCGGAGCACCTAGTCCCACTCAACATGCCTCAGACATCTCCTTTGTCCCACCTCCCACACATGCAGTGACCTCACCCAGCATAACTAGCGTGTCCAGAGATGCAACCTCTCTTATCATCACTCGGTGCCTGGGTTTACCTCCACTGTACCCGCATCTATCATACTTTCCAGGTCTATGCCCAAACAGTTCGAGTTTATAATTAAAAAACGAATCTCTCCAGAAATAAGTCTCTCACTGTTGCTGCCTGTTATAYACCCCCCTCAGCTCCCAGCTGTGCCCTGGACACCATATTTGAATTGATTGCCCCCCATCTATCTTCAGAGTTCGTTCTGTTAGGTGAGCAAAAATGGGATATGCTTAACACCGTGGCAGTCCTACAATCTAAGCTAGATGCCCTCAAACTCACACAAATTATCAAGAAACCCACCAGGTACAACCCTAAATCTGTGAACATGGGCACCCTCATAGATATTATCCTGACCAACTTGCCCTCCAAATACACCTCTGCTGTTTTCAATCAGGATCTCAGCGAACACTGCCTCATTGCCTGCATCCGCTATGGGTCCGCGGTCAAACGACCACCCCTCATCACTGTCACTAGTCCCCGGGATATGCAACTTTTCATGGAAGTCAGGAACCAACAGTCAGGAAAGCAAAGACTTGCTTTTTCAAATGGAAATTTGCGTCCTGTAGCTCTAACTACAAAACGTTTTGGAACATTGTAAAGTCCATGGAGAATAAGAGCACCTCCTCCCAGCTGCCCACTGCACTGAGGCTAGGAAACACTGTCACCACCGATAAATCCACGATAATCGACAATTTCAATTAGCATTTCTCTACGGCTGGCCATGCTTTCCTCCTGGCTACCCCAACCCCGGCCAACAGCTCCACACCCCCCGCAGCTACTTGCCCAAGCCTCCCCAGCTTCTCCTTCACCCAAATCCAGATAGCAGATGTTCTGAAAGAGCTACAAAACCTGGACCCGTACAAATCAGCTGGGCTAGACAATCTGGAGCCTCTCTTTCTAAAATTATCCGCCGTCATTGTTGCAAACCCTATTACCAGTCTGTTCAACCTTTCTTTTGTATCGTCCGAGATCCCTAAAAATTGGAAAGCTGCTGCGGTCATCCCCCTCTTCAAAGGGGGTGACACTCTAGACCCAAACTGTTATAGACCTATATCCATCCTGCCCTGCCTTTCTAAAGTCTTCGAAAGCAAAGTTAACAAACAGATCACTGACCATTTCGAATCCCACCGTACCTTCTCCGCTGTGCAATCTGGTGACGAGCTGGTGACGGGTGCATCTCAGCCACGCTCAAGGTACTAAACGATATCATAACCGCCATCGATAAAAGAGAGCAATGTGCTGCCGTCTTCATCGACCTGGCCAAGGCTTTTGACTCTGTCAATTATCGTATTCTTATCGGCAGACTCAACAGCCTTGGTTTCTCAAATGACTGCCTCGCCTGGTTCACCAACTACTTCTCAGATAGAGTTCAGTATGTCAAATCGGAGGCCCTGTTGTCCGGACCTCTGGCAGTCTCTATGGGGGTACCACAGGGTTCAATTCTCGGGCCCACTCTTTTCTCTGTATATATCAACAATGTCGCTCTTGCTGCGGGTGATTCCCTGATTCACCTCTACGCAGACAACACCATTCTGTATACATCTGGCCCTTCTTTGGACACTGTGTTAACTAATCTCCAAATAGGCTTCAATGCCATCTAACACTCCTTCTGTGGCCTCCAACTGCTCTTAAACGCTAGTAAAACCAAATGCATGCTTTTCAACTGTTCGCTGCCTGCACTCACCCGCCCGACTAGCATCACTACTCTGGACGGTTCTGACTTAGAATATGTGGACAACTACAATTACCTAGGTTTCTGGCTAGACTATAAACTCTCCTTCCAGACTCATATTAAACATCTCCAATCCAAAATGAAATCTAGAATCGGCTTCCTATTTCACAACAAAGCCTCCTTCACTCACGCTGCCAATGACTGGAACGAACTGCAAAAATTGCTGAAGCTGGAGACTTACATTTCCCTCACTAACTTTAAACATAAGCTATCTGAGCAGCTAACCGATCTCTGCAGCTGTACGTAGCCCATCTGTAAATAGCCCACCCAATCTACCTACCTCATCCCCATGTTGTTTTTATTTACTTTTCTGCTCTTTTGCACACCAGTATTTCTACTTGCACATCATCATCTGCTCATCTATCACTCCAMTGTTAATTTGCTAAATTGTAATTACTTCGCTACTAWMGCCTARTTATTGCTTTACCTCCTCTAMCCATTTGCARCTACTGTATATAGACTTTCTTTTTTTCTATTGTGTTATTGACTGTAAGCTTGTTTATTCCATGTGTACCTCTGTGATGTTGTTTGTGTCACACTGCTTTGCMTTATCTTGGCCAGGTCACAGTTGTAAGTGAAAACTTTTTCTCAACTAGCTTACCTGGTTAAATTAAAGGTGGAAATAAATACAAATAAATTAGCTTATAGACCTGTATCTACATCAGTGAACTATTCCCACCTCTATCCCTATATTTAGTTGCGTTAGCTTATAGACCTGTATCTACATCAGTGAACTATTCCACCTCTATCCCTATATTAGTTAGCGTTAGCTTATAGACCTGTATCTACATCAGTGAACTATTCCCACCTCTATCCCTATATTAGTTAGCGTTAGCTTATAGACCTGTATCTACATCCTCACTGAACTATCCCACCTCTATCCCAATATTTAGTTAGTATTAGCATATACACCTGTATCTACATCACTGAACTATCCCCACCTCTATCCCTATATTTAAGTTAGCATTAGCTTATATAGACCTGTATCTACATCACTGAACTATCCCACCTCTATCCCTATATTTAGTTAGCATTAGCTTATAGACCTGTATCTACATCACTGAACTATCCCACCTCTATCCCTATATTTAGTTAGCATTAGCTTATAGACCTGTACTACATCCTCACTGAACTATCCCACCTCTATCCAATATTTAGTTAGCATTAGCATATAGACCTGTATCTACATCACTGAACTATCCCCACCTCTATCCCTATATTAGTTAGCGTTAGCTTATAGACCGTATCTACATCACTGAACTATCCCCACCTCTATCCCTATATTTAGTTAGCATTAGCTTATAGACCTGTACTACATCACTGGAACTATCCCACCTCTATCCCTATATTTAGTTAGCTTAGCATATAGACCTGTATCTACATCATGAACTATTCCCACCTCATCCCTATATTTAGTTAGCGTTGCTTATAGACCTGTATCTACATCACTGAACTATTCCCACCTCTATCCCTATATTTAGTTAGCATTAGCTATAGACCTGTATCTACATCACTAACTATCCCACCTCTATCCCTATATTTAGTTAGCATTAGCTATAGACCTGTATCTACATCAGTGAACTATTCCCACCTCTATCCTATATTTAGTTAGCATTAGCTATAGACCTGTATCTACATCAGTGAACTATTCCCACCTCTATCCCTATATTTAGTGAGCGTAGCTTATAGACCGTATCTGACATCACTGAACTATTCCCACCTCTATCCCTATATTTAGTTAGCATTAGCTTATAGACCTGTATCTACATCACTGAACTATTCCCACCTCTATCCCAATATTTAGTTAGCATTAGCTTATAGACCTGTATCTACATCCTCACTGAACTATCCCCACCTCTGTCTCTATCTAAGTTACATACATAATAGACTTGCCATTTTTGTTTATGACTTTCAAAGTTTCTTTCTTTAACAATTGATGCCAAAGCCGTGAGAACCATTGGCAGTAACAAGGGAGTGTACGTTGCTTGACACATTCATTATTTTTCATTTTCAACTAGTGTACAATACAACGTCAATTGAGTATTGAGCATAAAGGATACCTTATATAATCATCTGACTATTTGCTATAGGGAGTTATTTTAATGATTTGAAGTGACAACCAGCTGAAGTAGGACTGAAGTACTGAGACTGGAGTGAATGCTGAGAGTTGTAGTGTTTAGATAGCAGTACTAATGTGTGTTTTCCTCTGTCTAGGCTCTTTAATTCATTAGCATTATTAATAAGCATTAGTAGTTAATATAATTTTTCAAGTCAATGTAGTTGGTGTCATCTGAATCCTATTTCATTTGAATGGATGTTACGAAACTCACTTCAAATACCTGTTTTTGAGCACTAATGAAATCATAAAACCTTTTTTCTCCATGAATATAAATCTCTTGAGACAACAASAGAAGACAACCCACAAATCTGTGTAAGGCAAATAATCATGAATGTTTTATAACTCTTTATTAAATAGTCAGATACTATAGAACCAGTAAACAAATAAATAACAATTTATTAACTATACTTATAAACCCCATCATAATCTATTTTAAGTGTACCTTGATGAAGCAATGCATAAAACAGCTCAGAGTAAGGATAAGAAGACGCAAGTGAACTAAAGATTTACTCACCTACCTGAAGAGAATCAGTGATCAGACAGGACAGTACTGTGGTGTGGAACTCTGCCACAACGRCAGTGTACAATTCATAAGACTCACACCTTGAATTTCCCTTGAAATACCCAAGAAGGCTCTACATGTCCAGACAGATGCAAATCCAGGGAAATCCAGGGAGATAGAGTGACACTAAAGCAGTGAGAACAGGTGATAATGTTATTGTGACTCTCTAATGCAGTGTARCACTTACCCAACATTATTTAACACAATATAGTCTTGTTTTGACATACTTTAGATTAACCTGACAACCAGAAATATATCTGAAACCTAATAGGACCACTTTATTCCTTTATTGGCATGTAATTTAAATAGTATATGATATGAAGTATACTTTACTRGTCCATTTACATGGAAATTAATTTTGTGATTTCAACATACAAACAAACATAAACACACCATAGTAATACAATATGGAAAACACCGGAAAGCTAATAGTTAGCCCAATGCACACATATTCAGTCCCTGCGGCCTATTGTCCAAACATGCATTGGTACTATATGCAAAAAAAACCACACAATCATCACCGCAATCATCATCGTTACAAACATCATAAAAACAAGATGATGTATTCTGTCTCTTCTCTTAATGTAAATGTGTGGACTTCAGTAGTACATCACACCCCGTGGATTCATTTTGAATATACTAATATACTTTTCCCACATTTTGTTACATTACAACCTTATTCTAAAGTGGATTAAATAGCTTCCCCCCCTAATCAACCTACACACAATACCCCARAGTGACAAAGCAAAAACAGGTAAAAAAAAATACATGAAATATACATTTARATACCGTAAGTATTCAGACCCTTTACTCAGTACTTTGTTGAAGCACCTGTGACAGCAATTACAGCCTCGAGTCTTCTTGGGTATGATGCTACAAGCTTGGCACACCTGTACACCTCCCATTCTTCTCTGCAGATCCTCTCAAGCTCTGTCAGGTTGTCAGGTGTCTCTGCACAGCTATTTTCAGCTTTCTCCAGAGATTTTAGATCGGGTTCAAGTCGGGGTTCTGGCTGGGCCACTCAAGGACATTCAGAGACTTGTCCCGAAGCCATTCCTGCGTTGTCTTGGATGTGTGCTTAGGGTGGTTGTCCTGTTGGAAGGTGAACCTTCACCCCAGTCTGTGGTCCTGAACTCTCTGGAGCAGGTTTTCATCAAGGATCTCTCTCTGTACTTTGCTCCATTCATCTTTCCCTCGATCCTGACTAGTCTCCCAGTCCCTGCTGCACGGGAAGAGTCTTGGTGGTTCCAAWCTTCTTCCACTGTGTTCTTGGGGACCTTCAATGCTGCAGAAATGTTTTGGTACCCTTCCCCAGATCTGTGCCTCAACACAATCCTGTCTCGGAGCTCTACGGACAATTCCTTTGACCTCATGGCTTGGTTTTTGCTCTGACATGCACCATCAACTGTAGGACCTTATATAGACAGCTGTGTTCCTTTCCAAATCATGTCCAATCAATTGAATTTACCACAGGTGGACTCCAATCAAGTTGTAGAAACATCTCAAGGATGATCAATGGAAACAGGATGCACCTGAGCTCAATTTAGAGTCTCATAGCAAAGGATCTGAATACTTATGTAAATAAGGTATGTCTGTTTTTAGCAAACATTTCTAAAAACCTGTTTTTGCTATATCATTCCAAATAAATCAACTCAAATGAAATCAACTTGTATTTATCACATGCACCGAATACAACAGGTGTAGACCTTGCCGTGAAATGCTTACTTACAAGCCCTTAACCAACAATGCAGTTCAATAAATAGAGTTAAGGAAACATTTACTAAATAAAAATTAAAAGTAACTCATTAAAATAGCAACAACGAGGCTATATACAGGGCTACCAGTATCGAGTCAATGTGCGGGGGTAGAGGTTTGTTGAGATAATTTGTACATGTAGGTGGGGGTAAATTGACTATGCATAGATAATAATCAGCGAGTAGCAGCAGTGTAATAACAAATGGAGGATGGGTGGTATCAATGTAAATAGTCCTGGTGGCCATTTGATTAATTGTTCAGCAGTCTTATGGCTTGGGGGTAGAAGCTGTTAAGGAGCCTTTTTGTCCTAGACTTGGCGCTCCGGTASCGCTTGCCGTGGGGTATCAGAGAGAACAGTCTATGACTTGGGCGACTGGAGTCTTTGACAATTTTTTTGGCCTTCCTCTGACACCACCTATTATATAGGTCCTGGGTGGCAGGAAGCTTGTTCCCAGTGATGTACTGGGCCGTACACACTACCCTCTGTAGCGCCTTACGGTCAGATGCCAGGCAGTTGCCATACCAGGCGGTGATGCAACCTGTCAGGATGCTCTCGATGGTGCAGCTGTATAACTTTTTGAGGATCTGGGGACCCATGCCAAATCTTTTCAGTGTCCTGAGGGGGAAAAGGTGTTGTCGTGCCATATTCACGACTGTCTTGGTGTGTTTGGACCATGACAGTTTGTTGGTGATGTGGACACCAAGGATCTCGCTCCACTACAAGCATGTCGATGTTAAATGGGGCCTGTACTGCCCTCCATTATTGGGTATTGTGTGTAGATTTATGAGGGAAGAATTTAGTTATTCCGTTTTAGAATAAGGCGGTAACGTAACATTTCTAATATAAATAGTTGGATAGTACATTACACCTTGTGGATTCATTTCTAGTATAACTAGTTGGATAGTACATTACACCTGGTGGATTCATTTCTAGTATAACTAGTTGGATAGTACATTACACATGGTGGATTCATTTCTAGTATAACTAGTTGGATAGTACATTACACCTGGTGGATTTATTTCTAGTATAACTAGTTGGATAGTTAACCCTACACCAGGGAGTATGATACTCTGTCAAACACAACTTCTCACAACATAAAGTAGATCATTCCAAAGAGTTTTAATTTTCTGTACTGTCACAGGAGTCTCCCTCCTGTGTTGGGGTCTGATTCTCTATTATGTTGGGTCCTCTCCCAGCGAGCCAGCTACAGGTCCCAGGTGAGAGACGGAGCATCTTGAACAGGCTGATCCTGAAGGACTTACACAGGAAGAAGTAGATGAGAGGGTCCAGACAGACGTTCATGGCTGACATCCACAAGGAAATCTTCTTAGAGATCCGTAAGGCAACCTTAGTGCAGCTGGTTCTTGAGGTAACCTGAAGCGAGGTGTAGGAGATCCGTATGGAGTGGTAGGGGCCGAAACACATCAGGAAAACCACCAGAACCAAAAACACACGCACTTTGGTCTTATGCCTCCCTTCATCATTGCTGCTTCCTGATTTCCTGTATGATTGAAAAACCTTCCTTGCTATGCATATGTAGCAGAAACAAATAAGAACACACACCACCCAGAAGATTACGTTGTTTAATTTGACCACGCCACTGTGAAAATCTTGTCCTACGTTGCTCTTCATTGCCATACAGAATTGTTTAGTCTTGTTTGTGGGATCCTGATTGGTCAGGATCATGGCTGGAATGACATTAGTGGCCAACAGCACCCCCCAGATGGAAGCTGACAGCACTTTGCCGAAGACAAGGTTCTGACCCAACAACCTGCCACAGGGCCTGACGATCTTGAAGAAGCGGTCCAGACTGATGAGGCCCAACAGAATGATGCTCATGTACATACAGAGGTAGAAAATAACATCAGAGTAGCGACAGGCAAAGGCCTTCAGAGTCAGTGGAGCGCTGGGCAGGATATTGGCTGCTTTGACAGGGATGGTCAGGGTCATGAGAAGGTCAGCAGCCAGAAGGTTCTTCAGATACACCATGAAGGTAGACGTTGACCGAAGTTGCATGCAGACCCAGACTGCTACCCCATTGATGATGAGGGCAGGGATGAACAACAGGAAGTAGAGACTTGATATAGCCATATTTATGGTATCTTCATTAAAGCCACAGTCCAGTGGAGGGGAACGTGATGCCATTGTGGCTACTAGTTTTGAGGAATCTGCAAATGAGGTTAGCAAGAAAAATGATTAAAATAATAATTAATTTCTAGATTAAAGAGGCAATCTGCATTGGTACATCCATTTTAAGAATTTTGAATAAATTATATGTAGTTATTGCTTCTTGAAGAATACAATTTTAAAATATAAATGGATCATGTGCTTAGTGTCATACCCCATCAGAAAAACACCTTCTTCAAAACYTTACCGGCTGGTTTCCCAGAGACAGGTTAAACCTAGTCCCAGTTAGCATGTTCAATGAATAATATCTATATATCAATCATTTAACCCTCAACCTACCATTTTGARCCCAAGAAGAAACTATTGGAAAAGCAACAATCATAGCAAAATATAAACTGATTTCTTATTAATCTTATCAATTAATGTTATCTGAAYTAAATATTGACCAAAATGACCGTTAACCTCAATTCCATATGTTACTAAGCCATTTGTTTTGGAATTTTAGGATGCTTTTAGGTATACAAKATATATTGWAAAATGATTTGATAAAATATTTGGCCTTTACTATTAAAGCCCACGCATCGAATTACACATTCAGAAATCGCAAAAAAGACAGTAAACAAACGTATCATAAGAAATAAGGTTTTGAAGTTGCTGTCCTATATTTTGGAGGTGTAAGAAACATCTCCATACGTCCATTCATTTGTATGGGTTACCTTCAGATGGTTTAATATCTATATATATCTCCATACGTCCATTCATTTGTATGGGTTACCTTCAGATGAAGGTTTAATATCTATATATATCTCCATACTTCCATTCATTTGTATGGGTTACCTTCAGATGAAGGTTTAAGGACTTCAGACGAGTCCCATGGAGCTTGTGGGGATCATAGAGCAAAACGGAGAACACCATTTTGTTCGTGTGAGTTGTAATATTTAGGCCAAACCGTTCGCTACAGACGTTTCCATGAGAATATTTTTTTTTTGGAGGGTCTGAAAAACAAAGCTGCAGCTCGGCCACCTTCCACTGCAGATGCAGAAGGCCGACATAGACGGATGCTGTGGATTGAGACGCAGCCCATGCAAAAAAAAACAGTCATATAGCACTAGATCTGATCACTCCAATATGGGTATCCCTCTGCGCAGCAGGATATATTCTGAGGAAGGATTTCAYATTAGTCCTGTGTACCGGGTAGTGCTGAGACTGCGGCTGACCCCCTTAAATACTGTAGTAGCCGACATACTACATCCACCTCTTCCTTTTCTCAGCTCTTCCAGAGAGGATTAGCTTGGTAAGAGCTCTAAGTTAGAGTGTATAAGAGCAGAAGTGTACCGGCTGCTATTCAATAGCTCGGAGCAGCTAGTGTGGGAGTGAATGATACATTTAGGGACAGACAGTGTACATCAGACCACAGGAGGAGAAGGCGACACATAGACGTATAGGACAGCTGAACACTAAAACAGACTACAGGAAGAGAAGGCGACARATAGGCGCCTAGGAKAACTGGACACACTAATGATAGAAGAGACACATAGTCTGCTGCTTCTAATAAAGGCAAACATAACAAAGAGTACATTAGCACACTAATGATAGAGGGACACATAGTCTGCTGACATTAACACACTAATGATAGAGGGGCATATAGTCTGCTGCTTCTAATAAAGGCAAACATGCCAAAGACGTAGGCCTAWAGGATAGACAGACATATATTATTTTTAGGACAAGAACGGGTCCTGCCACCATTATAACCTAACTGAAACCAGACATGGGCGTTATTGGGCGTAAACAAGCAGGAAGCCTAAACTAAAAGATAATGGTGGAAAGTATCTTCGTTTGCATATGTGAGGGACTCATATGCTGTATGTGTATAAATACAAGAGCCAGGGCTCTGGGAAACGGTGTGTGATCCGCGGACCATCCCGGCTTGTGATACGTTGTATTAAAAGCCTAAATTGAATTTACAAGTTCTTGTAAGCGTTATATTTTGAACCGATTTTCCACGACACTAGCTAGTTAGCCTCTCTATCAGAAGACTCTATCAGAAGTGTACCAGCTTCTATTCAATAGCTCGGAGCAGCTAGCTAGTTAGCCTCTCTATCAGAAGTTGTATGAGACTAAGGCTGATACTGTAGGTCCGTAGTAACTTTACTATTATCCAGTATTGCACAGTGTCTACTATAGGACACAGTATTGGCTGAATTATTCTTCCACAAGGAAAAGCTACAGCCATTCATGTCTCCTGTCCTTCACAGAGTGTATGAGCTAGGCTGAATACTGAAGGTCCGTAGTAATCTTCACTATTATCCGTATGCGACAGTGCCTACTAGTAGATCACAGTATTGGCTGAATTATTTTCCACAAGGAAAAGCTACAGCCATTCATGTCTCCTGTCCTTCAAGAGTGATGAGACTAAGGCTGATACTGTAGGTCGTAGTAATCTTCACTATTATCCAGTATTCACAGTG
>NW_019943229.1:39308-50176 GCF_002910315.2 Salvelinus sp. IW2-2015 | reverse complement strand
CTACTATAGGACACAGTATTGGCTGAATTATTCTTCCACAAGGAAAAGCTACAGCCATTCATGTCTCCTGTCCTTCAGATAGTGTATGAGACAAAGGCTGGTACTGTGGGTCCTATGCTACACTATAATACAGTATTGCGCAGTGTAATCTARAGACACAGTAATATTACACTGTTGGCTTCATTCTCCAGTATTGGGTTTATGCTAGACTAACCATAGTGATATTACATTGGTGTTTTTTCACACAGTTGCTGGGTGGCAATAGTTTTCTGTTACAGTATTTTACAGTACAGACAGTAACTATCTTAGTTTCCCATGGAAACTCACATCTCATCTCTATTACAGTTTGTAGCTGTTGTTAATTATAGTTCTGTTGCACACATTTACAGTACAAAGAGTAACTATCCTCCTCCTTTTTAACGTTACTTAGATTGACTCACAGGTGCGTCAATAGACACTTATGTATTAATTTGCATATTCTATCAAATTAAATGTAGTTTTGAACAGTTTTGAGTTTTGAACAGAATTTTGGCATATTTATGTGGTAAAAATGTAGCCCTTTCCTGCTGTCAGTTACCAAAAGCACCCTCTTTGGCCTCATGGGTGGAATGTTATTAATATTTTTCATAATTAATCGAGATTATAAAAAATTTAACAAGACAAAAATCTGGTGTTTCTATGTCAAACTGTTTTGTTATATTTCAGTCTTCTGTGCAAACTCAAAATGTAATACATTTCAACTCTATATCTGACATGGTACAGGTGTCTTCTTTGTTGTAAGTCCATAACCATGTGTGTGAAGTGTAGACTTTTGTTTCAAAGTGGATTTGTTTAAGACTACCAAGAATCTGCAGTAAATGTTTTAGAGGACGTACACAACATTTTGAAATATACTTAATTGTATTAAGAAAAAGCCATTCAATTCACTATCTTGAGAGTCATTGAACAAAATATGGCTTTGTTTTCTTTATCTATTTACCCTACCGACAACATCTCTGCTAGTGAAACAATGGGAGTGGTAGGGGCTACATTTTCTAAGCCACTTCAAACCAAATGGTATAGCACTCAAAATAGCATAACAAGTTGTCCATATAGAATATTGGAGGTTATATAACGGGTGGGTCTAATCCAGGATGCTGATTGGTTAAAACCGCATTCCTGCCGGTGTCTATTCCACAAGTTAGCACTGCCTAAATCTATGACGTTGAAATGCCTATTTAATCTGTTCCATCTCACTGCGCAATCCATTGTCTCATCTGCCCAGCCAGGCAATTTATAAACTTGATCTCCACTGTTAAAATAATTTTAAAATGAAAAGCTGAAATGTCTTGAGTCAAAAAATATTCAACCCCTTTGTTATAGCAAACCTAAATAAGTTCAGGAGTAAAAATGTGCTTAACAAGTATTCCTTCAAAAGTCAAAAAATTTATATACCAAACACAGATTGCCCCTTTAATGTTTTTTAAATTAAAACATAAATTTGACACRACAATGTGGTTCATTTTCATTGTGTGAATTAATAGTTTATTGTTATTGCAAAATACAATTGAAAGCATAAAGTCTAATGATTGTGATTCATAAAGTTCACAAGAAACATTTCTCAAAATAATTCAAAGCTTATTCTTTCTGTGTCAAAGAAATCCTTTTGTCAGATTTGGTTAATTTACGTACAATATTATTTAAGAAAAAAAATGTCTATGATGTGTTATTAGACATAAATAAAGTCAGGAAACTCACCGGTGAAGTTGTGAGAAAACATCTTATCATGGAGGAAAGTCACTACGATGTCGATGCTTTACGTGTGTTACTGCGATGTATCGGGTTGCTACGTCTATGCTTACGTGTGAGTACGTTACTGCGATGTATCGGGTTGCTACGTCACCTAATACACTTCCTGAAGACGGGGAAGTGGTAAGATAGGAGCTAACGTACAGGGTTAGTTATCAATATCTTTGGCTTTTGACCACAACTGAAAAAAAAGCTGCCCTTGTTTGTCAAACTTCTTATAATATAACAATATCATGCAATTTAACAGATGCTTTTATCCAAAGTGACTGACAGTCATGCATGCATATATTTTATGTATGGGTGGCCCAGGAATCAAACTCACAATTCTGGTGTTGCAAGAGCCATGTTCTACCAACTGAGKCATATGATGGGAGAATTGGTGTTGTCACGAATGGTGAACTACTGCTGCTGATAGCATCTGCACATGCAAATAGTATTTCTCCCACCAGTGACCTGCATTCGGCAGGTTAGGGAGGTTATGTATGTTTGGTCATATTTTCACAGGGAGGTTGGTGTTTAAAAACATTTTTTATCCTGGAACTAATTATTATTTAAAAGATCAGACATGTGTTGATCCCATGTTTCTCTCTCTCACACTCCTACACTATGCACACACATCATTTCTTTCACATGAACTATTGTTTTCACATTAACTTTCAACTGTCTTTAGAAGTGTGGTTTTTACTGGTGTCGTTTCACATCTTGCTGCTTCCCCGGAAAGCCTCTGGCCACTCACATTTTTTTTTTMTTGGTTCCTCTGTGGTCACTGTACTGCAGCCGGRAGCAGCCTCCCACCTGCCCTTAGGCCAACTGTTAATAGGTTGTACACTATCTGTCTAAACATACAGAACATCTGGCTTTCAATGCATCAGATAAATCAGGGTATTTTCCCCCCTCGGTATCATAGTGTTTTGTTGAAGAATGGTTAAAGACATGGATCAACGAATGGGAGAGAAAAAATATTTAGATTTCACAAGTTTATGTAGTATAGAATGTTTTGCTGTACATTATAGGCACACGTGCTGTGCCATGGTTACACATAATTACATGTCTCTTATTTTAGTTCCTAAAGCCTAAAAAAGAATGAGGTCAAAGCAGAATGCCAGTATGGGGAACTAAGCTGTTATGAGAGAGACAAGGTGACTTCCTTAGGAGATTTCCTTTGGCATGAGGTTATGGTGATGTTTAGAGGAGGTTATGACATTCTACAAACTGTTACAGACTGGTATTACAGACTGGCGATACAGACTAGTTTGCATATTATTGTAATTATCACTGGTCTGTGCAGAGTTTCCTACTCTACTCTTTCCATTGCCCAGACAGAGTTACAATCGACACACAGTTCAGTTCCCGTCAGCTTTCCAGTAGAGGGCAGTATGATCCTCTGTGAAACATTCATCAGACCACCATACATGGAGGTCCTCCAGAAGAGAGCTTTAGTTCGCTACAGACAAGCAGAGGAGTCTCCCAGAGGGGTACTGCCCGTGTTGGGGTCCGGCCCTATCCCAGTGAGCCAGCTACAGGTCCCAGGTGGGAGACGGAGCGTCTTGAACAGGGTGGTCCTGAAGGACTTACAGAGGAAGAAGTAGATGAGAGGGTCCAGGAGGGAGTTGAGGGAGGACAGCCAGAGTGTACTCTCCTTTAACTGGAAGAAGAACAGTTTGAGGTTGCAGTCAAACATACGTCCCCGGGTCTGGCTCATGGTGTACGGCACACGGGAGAAGTGGAACGGCACGAAGCACACAAAGAACACGGCCAGCACCAGGAAGACGTTTGAACTCACAGTCTTTCTCCGGGGCTGGCGCTGCCCGTTACCAGTACCAGCTCTGCTTGCTCCACCAGCACGGAAAGCGTTGGCGCGGGCGTAGGAACTGTACAGCTCTTTGGTGATGAGGGCATAACACACTATCACCGTCACCAGGTTGCCCCAGAAGATGACCTGGCACACATGGTTGACCACCTCATGCCAATGCAGCCCAGCCGCCGTCTTCAGATCACTGCACTTGAAGTAGACCGAGGTGGGGCTGCGGCTGGTCAGGACCATGTTGGGCAGGGAGAGGGCCAGCAGGGAGCACCAGATAACCAAGGAGAGCAGTTTCCTGTGGGACAGACGGGCCGCGTTGGTCCCCTTGAAGGGCTGGAGGGTCTTCCTGCAGCGGTCGATGCTGATGAGGCCGAAGAAGAGGATGCTGATGTACATGGTGAGATAGAAGAGCACAGAGGAGACACGACAGACGAAGACACGCAGACCCACGGACGCCATGTTGGAGTCAGACAGCACCTACAGGAAAAACACATTCATTTAGCAAAGTCAGTGATTTAATTGATGTTTTTTCATACTTTTTTCATAGTTATCAATATTCTAACTTTTATTAATYTTATGATTATTATAATTGTAACTGCACCTTGAAGGGGAAGGTGAGGGTCATGAGGACGTCGGCCACCACAATGTTCTTGAGGTAGATGATGAAGTGGGAGCGGCTCGGGATGCTGAAGAACACCCACACTGCCAGGCCGTTGAGGGACAGGCCCAACAGGAAGAGGAGGGAGTAGAGAACAGGAAACACCACAGTCTTCAGCACGTTATCACGGGAACAGCTGCTGTTGGTGTGGTTGTGATTGACAGGGGTCAGGGCGAATCCTGTTGTGCTGTCCATATCTAGGGCTGTGCTGTATGAAGCAAAATAAAATACTGTACACTTCCTCATTTCATCCATTACTTACTGTAATGATGACTGGCTTAGCGATAATATAGCTGCCCTCCCATACAAAGCAAGTTGTTTTGATATTCAGAATACATTAGTACATTGAATTAAAAAATGATGATGAATACACTCACAAAATGCACTGCAGATGAACTTTGGAACCACGTACAGCCAGAACGTTTTTTTTTTTTACAATTAACAAAGCTTAAAATGTTTAACTATCAAAATTACAAGAGTTGTAATATCTTATTCCATTTTGTTTTGGGTGTAAGCCTGTCTGATGTGTCTAAGTGAACCCACCTGAGTAGGCCAGGGGCAGAGTGAGACTGACTGGTCCTGATAGAGGATCCTGGAGGACCGTGACTTCTTCTCTCTCGGCAGGTTGGATTCGTTAGACACTCTACTTGGAATGTAGGGGTTTGGGCTCTTTAAGACAGAGCATGAAAATACCCTTCTCTCTCTGTCTCTCTCTCTTTAAATCACTGTCAATCTGATCTGACACTAGAGCATAGTGACAAAATGTGTGGAGATGTTCTCTCCTCTCTCTCTCTCTCTCTCTCTCTCTCTCCCTTCTGCTTTTGTTTCCGGTCATGCCATTCAGAGGAAAGACAGTCTGGTCCCCCCCCAGGATCCTGCAGTCCACAACACCCTCGCATGAATGTTATCCTGTTGCACAATCTGGCCATCAGCTGATGTGTGTGTGTGTGTTAGTACACGGTACACTGAGTGGACAAAACATTAAGAACACTTGTGGAGTTGCACCCCCCCTGTTTTTTCAAATCAAAATCAAATCAAATCATATTTTATTTGTCACTACACATGGTTAGCAGATGTTAATGCGAGTGTAGCGAAATGCTTGTGCTTCTAGTTCCGACAATGCAGTAATAACCAACAAGTAATCTAACCTAACAATTCCACAACTACTACCTTATACACACACAAGTGTAAAGGGATAAAGAATATGTACATAAAGATATATGAATGAGTGGTGGTACAGAACGGCATAGGCAAGATGCAGTAGATGGTATAGAGTACGGTATATACATATGAGATGAGTACTGTAGGGTATGTAAACATAAAGTGGCATAGTTTAAAGTGGCTAGTGGTACATGTATTACATAAAGATGGCAAGATGCAGTAGATGATATAGAGTACAGTATATACATATGAGATGGGTAATGTAGGGTATGTAAACATTATATTAAGTGGCATTGTTTAAAGTGGCTAGTGGTACATTTTTACATAATTTCCATCAATTCCCATTTTTAAAGTGGCTGGAGTTGAGTCAGTATGTTGCCAGCGGCCGCTAAATGTTAGTGGTGGCTGTTTAACAGTCTGATGGCCTTGAGATAGAAGCTGTTTTTCAGTCTCTCGGTCCCTGCTTTGATGCACCTGTACTGACCTCGCCTTCTGGATGATAGCGGGGTGAACAGGCAGTGGGTGTTGTTGTCCTTGATGATCTTTATGGCCTTCCTGTGACATCGGGTGGTGTAGGTGTCCTGGAGGCAGGTAGTTTGCCCCGGTGATGCGTTCTGCAGACCTCACTACCCTCTGGAGAGCCTTACGGTTGTGGGCGGAGCAGTTGCTGTACCAGGCGGTGATACAGCCCGACAGGATGCTCTCGATTGTGCATCTGTAGAAGTTTGTGAGTGCTTTTGGTGACAAGCCGAATTTCTTCAGCCTCCTGAGGTTGAAGAGGCGCTGCTGCGCCTTCTTCACAACGCTGCTGTGTGTGGTGACCAATTCAGTTTGTCCGTGATGTGTACACCGGGAACTTAACTTTCCACCTTCTCCACTACTGACCGTCGATGTGGATAGGGGGTGCTCCCTCTGCTGTTTCCTGAAGTCCAAAATCATCTCCTTTGTTTTGTTGACGTTGAGTGTGAGGTTATTTTCCTGACACCACACTCCGAGGGCCCTCACCTCCTCCCTGTAGGCCGTCTCGTCGTTGTTGTAATCAAGCCTACCACTGTAGTGTCACCCGCAAACTTAATGATTGAGTTGGAGGCGTGCATGGCCACGCAGTCGTGGGTGAACAGGGAGTACAGGAGAGGGCTCAGAAACGCACCCTTGTGGGGCCCCAGTGTTGAGGATCAGCGGGGTGGAGATGTTGTTACTACCCTCACCACCTGGGGGCGGCCCGTCAGGAAGTCCAGGACCCAGTTGCACAGGGCGGGGTCGAGACCCAGGGTCTCGAGCTTGATGACGAGTTTGGAGGGTACTATGGTGTTAAATGCTGAGCTGTAATCGATGAACAGCATTCTCACATGGGTATTCCTCTTGTCCAGATGGGTTAGGGCAGTGTGCAGTGTGGTTGCGATTGCGTCGTCTGTGGACCTATTGGGTCGGTAAGCAAATTGGAGTGGGTCTAGGGTGTCCGGTAGGGTGGAGGTGATATGGTCCTTGACTAGTCTCTCAAAGCACTTCATGATGACGGAAGTGAGTGCTACGGGGCGGTAGTCGTTTAGCTCAGTTACCTTAGCTTTCTTGGGAAAGGAACAATGGTGGCCCTCTTGAAGCATGTGGGAACAGCAGACTGGGATAAGGATTGATTGAATATGTCCGTAAACACACCAGCCAGCTGGTCTGCGCATGCTCTGAGGACGCGGCTGGGAATGCCGTCTGGGCCTGCAGCCTTGCGAGGGTTAACACGTTTAAATGTTTTACTCACCTCGGCTGCAGTGAAGGAGAGCCCGCAGGTTTTGGTAGGGGGCCGTGTCAGTGGCACTTGTATTGTCCTCAAAGCGGGCAAAAAAGTTGTTTAGCCTGTCTGGGAGCAAGACATCCTGGTCCGCGACGGGGCTGGTTTTCTTTTTGTAATCCGTGATTGACTGTAGACCCTGCCACATACCTCTTGTGTCTGAGCTGTTGAATTGCGACTCGATTTTGTCTCTGTACTGGGACTTAGCTGTTTGATTGCCTTGCGGAGAGAATAGCTACACTGTTTGTATTCGGTCATGCTTCCGGTCACCTTGCCCTGGTTAAAAGCAGTGGTTCGCGCTTTCAGTTTCACGCGAATGCTGCCGTCAATCCACGGTTTTCTGGTTTGGGAATGTTTTAATCGTGGCTGTGGGTACGACATCGTCAATGCACTTCCTAATGAACTCGCTCCCCCGAATCAGCATATTCGTCAATATGTTGTTGGACGCAATGCGGAACATATTCCAATCCGCGTGATCGAAGCAGTCTTGAAGCGTGGATTCAGATTGGTCGGACCAGCGTTGAACAGACCTGAGCGCGGGAGCTTGTTGTTTTAGTTTCTGTTTGTAGGCTGGAATCAACAAAATGGAGTCGTGGTCAGCTTTTCCGAAAGGGGGGCGGGGAGGGCCTTATATGCGTCGCGTCGTTTGCCCTCAGAACAGCGTCATTCGTCGGGGCACGGACTCTACAAGGTACTAAAAGCGTTCCACAGGGATGCTGGCCGAAGTTGACTCCAATGCTTCCCACAGTGTCAAGTTAGCTTGATGTCCATTGGGTGGCGGACCATTCTTGTGTCGACACACAGGAAACTGTTGAGCGTGAACAACCCAGCAGCGTTGCAGTTCTTGACACAAACCTGTGTGCCTGGTACCTACTACCATACTCCGTTCAAAGGCACTTCAATATTTTTGTCTTGCCCATTCACACTCTGAATGGCACACATACACAATCCATGTCTCAATTTTCTCAAGGCTTAAAAATACTTCTTTAACCCGTCTCCTCCCTTCATCTACACTGATTGAAGTGGATTTAACAAGTACATCAAGAAGGGATCATAGCTTTCACCTGGATTCACCTGGATTCAGTCTGTCATGGAAGAGCAGGTGTTCTTAATGTTTTGTATATTCTGTGTATAGTGCGCTACTTTTGACCAGAGCCCAACCCCATATGTCATGGACAATGCTGTGATAGTACAGTATATTTGTTAAGTCATGGACAATACTGTGGCTAGTAAACTCAGCAAAAAAAGGAACGTCCTCTCACGGCCAACTGTGTTTATTTTCAGCAAACTTAACATGTGTAAATATTTGTGTGAACATAACAAAATTCAACAACTGAGACATAAACTGAACAAGTTCCACAGACATGTGACTAACAGAAATTGAATAATGTGTCCTGAACAAAGAGGGGGGGGGGAGGTCAAAATCTAAAGTAACAGTCATTATCTGATGTGGCCACCAGCTGCATTTAGTACTGCAGTGCATCTGCTCCCCATGGACTAGTACAATATATCTGTTTAGTCATGGACAATGCTGTGATTGCACAGTATACAGTTGTAGCCTACTGTAGGTCACCATATTTGTGTTTTCATGCTGAGCATATGCAGGTGTGTGTGTGTGTGTGTGTTTTTAGTATGCCGAATAAAATGGGTTGGTTTTCATATTTCACATTTTGGGATTTTGTTTATTCAACAAGTTATTTCCATTTGAAGCATATAACAGCACCGTTCCGGACCAACAGTCTCAGAATAAAAAACACATGGAAAACTGATGCTTTAATGAGACAGACTGGTTTCCTTTCAGGACACTTCAATGACTCGTAAGAGGGGCTTTGTGACATCACTGTCCCACTGTCCTCACAATCTGTATGTTCTCTTCACTCGGGGGCTGAATGACATCACAGATTGGCCCAGACCAGGAAAATAATACGCCCCCTACTGTGATGATCTTATGACCTGGGAATGTTGATGACATAAAACGTCTCCCTGTACAGAAACCCAGCATAAAAAACACAAACGGCAAGCAATGCAGAAGAACAGTGAACAGTGGCTAGGAAAAAATCCCTAGAAAGGCAGGGACGTAGGAAGAAACCTAGAGAGGAACCAGGTTCTGAGGGGTGGCCAGTCCTCTTCTGTCTGTGCCGGGTGGAGATTATAAGGGCATTAAGGCCAGATTAAGGCCAGATCGTTCTTTAAGATGTTCAAACATTCATAGATGACCAGCAGGGTCAAATAATAATAACAGCGGTTGTGGAGGGTGCAACAGGTGAGAGAGAGAATTTGATCAAATCAAATTMTATTGGTCACATACACATATTTAGCAGATGTTATTGCGGGTTTAGCGAAATGCTTGTGTTCCTAGCTCCAACAGTGCAGAATTAGAGGGAGCATATATAAAATCACACAGGACACCAGATAAGACAGGAGAATTTCACCAGATAGGACAGACTGACCCAAACCGAAAGGTTTCTGGATTGAATCCCAGAGCTGACAAGGTACAAATCTGTCGTTCCTCCCCTGAACATGGCAGTTCATCCACTGTTTCCCAGTAGGTTGTCATTGTAAATAARATTTTTTTCTTATCTGACTTGCCTAGTTAAATAAAGGTTAAATAAAAACATTTAAAAAATGTAATSGTACATCAACTGGCGAAAGCTTGCCAAGTTTAMTTACTTRTGAAATGTAAAAAAACAAAGGCTACAAAACAYCTGCTGTTAGATAGTAATAAAAGCCATCTCATATCTCTATCTGACAGATAACTAGAGGCTAGAGCTGACCTGGCCGTGGTAGCTACTAACTAGTGTAGCTTATTCACCTCAGTCGAAATGGGATGACACATTAGCTAACGCTACATGTCAGTTACAATACTAGCTCAGCATTGCGAATAAACACTAGCTTCATTTTTTTTCTGTTAAGTTAAACAGCAGTTACCTTGCCAGCTACATCAGTCAACTAAAGAGTAGCCAGTTTCTGTTCCTTCCACAACTTGGTGAAAGAGCATAACGTGTACACTGAACTTTGCCAAACTCTCCCGTGCCGGTCCAGCCAGCCTCCCAGAAGCTTTTCCTTCATACAGCCTGTCAGTCCGCTCTGTGGTGTCCGAGTGGTCCTAAAGCCAGTTGGATAAACACTACAAACAGCCTACCGACTTCTGGGAAGTCTTTCCACTAGATGTTGGAAAATTGCTGCGGGGACTTGCTTCCATTCAGACACAAGAGCATTAGTGAGGTTGGGCACTGATGTTGGGCAATTAGGCCTGGCTCGCAGTCTGCGTTCCAATTCATCCCAAAGGTGTTCGAGCTCAGGGCTCTGTGCAGGCCAGTCAAGTTCTTCCACACCGATCTCGACAAACCATTTCTGTGTGGTCCCTGCAGCAATGTTCCAACATCTAGTGGAAAGCTTTCCCAGAAGAGTGGAGGATGTTATAACAGCAAAGTGGGGACCAACTCCATATTAATGGCCATGATTCTGGAATGAGATGTTTGGCGAGCAGGTGTCCACATACTTTTGTACTTTTGTTTTATATACACGCCATGTAGTGTATATAATAGAACAGCAGCGTTGACTGTGTGTGTGTGTGTGTGTGTGTGTGTGTGTGTGTGTGTGTGTGTGTGTGTGGTGTGTGTGCATGTGTATGTGAATTTGTGTGTGTGTGTGTGTATTTTAGTATGCCGAAT